>NC_043012.1:3905182-4047682 GCF_006345805.1 Octopus sinensis
CTGTGTAAAGAAAGGAAGTTTACTTGCAATCACAGTGTATGTAGTAACCTATGCGAATACCTTGTTTCACAGCATGGGGCTTTGTCAATGGAATTTGTCAGACAAGAATTATACAAAAGGTGGCTAGCTGGCAGAAACAGCTCGCTGGGCGAAATGCTTAGCGGTATTTCGTCTGCCGCTACGTTCCGAGTTCAAATTCCGCCGAGGTCGACTTTGCCTTCCATCTTTACGGGGTCGATAAATTAAGTACCAGTTATACACTGGAGTCAATGTAATCAACTTAATCCCTTTGCCTGTCCATGTTTGTCCCCTCTATGTTTAGCCCCTTGTGGGCAACAAAGAAATAAGAATTGTGCAGAAGACCATTATGTGTGTGTCTGAGCATATATACAGTGAGGGCACATGGTCTAGTGGTTAGGGTGTTGCACTCATAATCTAGTGATTGTGATTTCAATTCCTAGAATGGGCGGTGCATTGTGTTCTTGAACAAAACACTTCATCTCGCATCACTTGGCGATCACTTCAACAACTGACACATGGTTCAGACCACATTAATTTAATGGAGAGATCGAGCTAATGTGCAGCACGAACATTTGATCACTCTAAGCAAATCATTTGTGCAGGTCATTTGGTAAAATGCTATACACACACACACATATATACACACACACACACACATATATACATACACACACACACATATAAAACACACACACACACACACACACACACACACATATATATAGGGAGAATTCACAAAAAAACAAAAGATGAAGACAAGCGGTGTAGACAACAAATAGATGTATTAGTATAACGCTTGGGAAGTGAAAAAGTCTTTAATGTTTTGAGCCTATGCTCTTCCTCAGAAAGAAAATAAAGAATGTGTAGTGGCTAGCGATCTATCATGACACATATAATGAGCAGGTATGTGGTTAAGAAGCTTGATTCCCAATCACAGGTGAGTTTCAGTCCCATTGCAGCTTGGGCGAGGGTCTTCTTTTATAGCATGAAACTGGTGAAAGCCTTGTGGGTGAACTCAAAAGAATCAAGAAGATAGATTGTGTGTGATCATTCAAGAAATAGAAATTGAATTTCCTTTGAATCAGGCTACATGATCTTAGAAAAAAAGACAAATTAAATAACATAGTCTCAAGATATACTAAAAAAAAAGGGTGGGGGGAGATAGTCATGACTGGAATACATCAGATCACAAGTCCATAAGGTCAACATTGATCTGAGGCTAATAAACAAAAGCAACATTGAAGCAATGTAACAGGTAACCCAAACCAGAGTTGAACTCACAATTTTCCAGTCCATAGTCAGAAAAATAATTCATTATGCCACATAACATAATGCATAAGGTACCTGACTTCACTTGACCTGCTAAAAATAGCAGCTAAATCTCCTTCAGATCACAGAGGATAATGTAATGTCTAAGGAAGCAAAACAAAAAAAAATGATGGAATATGTCGTCACTATAACTCAACCATCCTCATCATCATTAAGATAGCATCCATTTTCTCATGTAAGCTTCTTGTCTGTTTAACCCACCAACCTAAAATCTGACCATATCACATTTACACACATTTTCTTGACATTTCTCTGCCACAAGGATCCTTCTACTGACAGACGCACACAGTTGTTTTGCAACTCAGCACACACTCTGTCTGCTCACATCACATGACCATATCAGTGCAGCCTCCCACCTCTCTCACTCTCCTCTTTACTTTTGCATTAATACTTTTTAATGCCCATTTCTTCTTCCAGCTCACCTTCGCTCTGCCTCGGATGCATTAATACATAAACAGACTTGGAGAAAATAACCATAACCATGACTACTAATAGATGAGTCGTAAATTTACAGAGTTTATATAATGATGTCCCAGTAGACTGAGTTGTGTTCTTATATTCTATTTTATATTTGTTTTTCTTCCTAATTAAGTCACTTAAATATGTTTGCAGCATTTTATATAACTAACAAATAATGATTCTTTAATTTGGAAAGTTAACCTGACGTAGCTTCCCTAGATACTGTTGTAGTTTGCTCTGAGTCAGCCTTGAACAAACAGATTTATGAGCAAAGGTATTCTAGCCACAACCATCCATTCTATATTTTCTTCAGACATAATATATCTTGACCATATTATCCAATATGTGTCTTATTTATAATGATACTTGTGATTTAAAGGAAGGTTGGGTGTTATTTCTAGGTGGCTAAGTGACTACAAAGATGTCCCCAAATTGACTTTTCTAGACTTCCTAGTTTCCTATCTGCAAATTGCTTCAAACAAGCACAAAAACTAGAGATGGGCTCCAACTTAATAAGTCATCATGAGACAAAGAAATATTTATTTAATGTTTCCTTAATGTAAAGTGCATGTGAGATGGACTATTGTGTTTTGAAATCACAAAAAAAAAATACATCCTATAGAAATAAATTCAATCAAACTTTATACGAATTATGGAAATTTTAGGCAAAAAGTAAAGTATAGAGAAAGCTCCTTCATTCTTATCAAAGTAACTATATATAAAAAAAAAGAAAGAAAATGAGAACTGCAATCTATTCTAATCCTTTTTTTTTATAAAAAAAACTTTAGCCATTACAGATATGCATGTATACATACACACACATTTTCACATTGTAGGTATATTCATCCATAAACACATGGACAACACACACACACACACACACACACACACACACACACACACACACACACACACACACACACACACACACACACTAACAATAAGCAGGATTGCTTGATTCTATTTGAATTCCATGAAAACAACTACGTCACATTGTTAGCAATCTCAGCTCCAACCAGTCAATGCACCCTTGATTGACCTTCCTACTGGCAGTCAGAGATTACAGTTGGATGTCTTCCGCTGGAAGATCTGCCATGCTGAAGAACCAGGCAGCTATTGAAGTTGAAAATGTCATGATATTATGGAATGGCTTCCCACAGCATGTACTGATCAGACAATCAGCCAATCGATTGGATACTATTAATAAAAGACTAGAAGGACACGAAATGGTTGCTAATGGACAGGAGTAGTTTTAAACAAGTATAGAGTAGGAATATATGATTTGTGGCAGTTAATAGCAATAATAATGTTGCTAACAACTGGTACATTAACAGCAATAACAATTGGTAGTGATTGGCATATTGGGAAAAAAGAGCTTTTAAGTTGGTTGAAACAACTTTAAGCTGCATAAATTCGTGTATGTGTGTGTTTGCTTTAGCTACCTTTTTTCCATGCTACCATGGGTTAGACAAATACATATTATTTCTTTATTGCCCACAAGGGGCTAAACATAGAGGGGACAAACAAGGACAGACAAAGGGATTAAGTCAATTACGTCGACCCCAGTGCGTAACTGGTGCTTAATTTATCGACCCTGAAAGGATGAAAAGCAAAGTTGACCTCGGCGGAATTTGAACTCAGAACATAATGGCAGACGAAATACCTCTAAGCACTTCGCCAGGGGTGCTAACGTTTCTGCTAGCTCGCTGCCTTTTACATATTTACAAATACATATTACTGAGACATTGTTTTAGAGCTGGATACCCTTTCTGTCACTAACCCTTACTTCCTTTTCAAAAAAAGGGATTTTTATCCCATGTCTTTGAAAGCAGAGCTTGCAGACAATTTGCTTGTAATGAATGACATCAAACTTCCCCATTTGTAATTCAGTGCTTCCCCCCACCCCAAGTTATGCACAAAATGTAAGCATTCACACACCCACCCTTTTCACAATAGACAATGTCATCGAAATGACATTCTATAAATAGAGCTAACAACAATGATTTTGCTCTGGGGCTATAACTTGGAGAGAGGTTACTTCAGCACAACATACAAATATACAGGCTAAATCTTTATAGGGGCTGCATCAACCCAATGGATACTGGCACTCACTAATCATATAATTTAAAAGAAACACCACTTTTTATGTCTCTAAGTGATGAATGGTCACAGAGAAGGGGATCATAATTGAGAAATTAATCCCAGTTTTTGACTCTTTACTCTTTTAATTGTTTCAGTCATTTGACTGTGGCCATGCTGGAGCACTGCCTTTAGTCGAGCAAATCGACCCCGGAACTTATTCTTTGTAAGCCTAGTACTTATTCTATCGGTCTCTTTTGCCGAACCGCTAAATGACGGGGACATAAACACACAAGCATCGGTTGTCAAGCAATGCTAGGGGGACAAACACAGACACACAAACATACACACACGTATATATACATATATACGATGGGCTTCTTTCAGTTTCCGTCTACCAAATCCACTCATAAGGCTTTGGTCAGCCCGAGGCCATAGTAGAAGACACTTGCCCAAGATGCCACGCAGTGGGACTGAACCCGGAACCATGTGGTTGGTAAGCAAGCTACTTACTACACAGCCACACCTGTGCCTGGTATTTACCACACAGCCACTCCTGCGACTGGTATTTATTTTATCAAATTAGGAGAAAAAAAAGCAGAAGGTATAAAAAACAAATTAAAAAAGAATTAAAATCAACTCCTGAAGAATTCTGAACTTGGAAAACAAGAAAGGAAATTCATAAGTTTTCATAAACATACAGTAATATCTCACTTTACGAGACCCCAGGTTTACGAGTTTTTACAAATTTTATTTTCTATTTATGAGTTTCCACTTTACAAGCGTTCTCCAGGAATGGATTAACTCATATATCAAGGCATTACTGTAATCATAAAAGAAAAAGGTGGTGGGAGGGGGGGGGGGACATCAAAGTACAAACAAATTATTGAATACTGCTTAACAACTGAGAACTGAGAAGTAAATTGGAGGCTTTAATCATTACAATCAATAACTACCAAATATATTTGACAAAGGGCAATATTAAAACTGACGACTAAATATAGTTATTGATTCTTAAACTAGTTAGGTGGTGGGAATATTTGAATTTTTAAAAAACTCTAGAGAGTAATTTGGATGAATTGTTTGATTAAAGCTACAGAGATAATTGAAGAGATAACTGTCCAAGTAATCTACTATTATACTGTGCATGTGTGAGTGTGTGTGTGGTCGTCTAGATGTTTGGATGTGAGTGCAGAAGGAGGAAAGAATACTTACATTATTCGTCTATATGCAGATATACCACACACTGACACAGACATCAGTCACACACACACACACACACACACACATAGAAAAATGCCTCAAATGCAAATATATACACATATGGACACGGCTTCACATAAAGACTTACAGGCAAACAGACAGGTAGACAGATATGTGGACATAAGGGAAGGGGCAGAGGAACTGACAAATAAACAATAACACAGTTTATCTGAGAAAAAACAAAAAAAACAACAAAAAAAAAACTGAAAAAAAAGAAAAGGCATTAGCTAATCCATACATCTATAAGATGTCTACAATCAACTGAGCTGGGTCTTATTCACTAGTGCCACCACATTCACGCTAACAACATCTGTTCATTATTCCCCAAGCTGTATTTGCTGTATTGACTCTATTTAAAAAACCTTAAAAAGTTAGAAAAAAAAAAGATTTTTTTTTAAAAGGAAATTTTTTAATGCCAGAAGCCGAAGATGTTGCAAGAGAAAGGTTTCAATTAATCAACAAAGATCTCCAAACCAAAGCTAAATGCACACAAATTAAATGCAGGGAAACCAAATATTTTTTACACTATGATAGACAGAAAGGGGAAGGAGGAAGAAAAAATAGACGGGGGGGAAGGAGTAAATTGGTTAAAAAGTCCATCAGTTATTTATCAATATTATTATTATTATTACTGAGTTCAAATTTTGCTGAGGTCAACTTTGCCTTTCATCCTTTCGGGGACGATAAGTTAATTACCAGTGAAACACTGGGGTCAATGTATTCTACTAGTTACCCCCACCCCAATTTCAGGTTTTGTGCTTTTAGTTCATCATCATCATTGCGAGATCAGATAGAGCCTGGTGCAGCCTCTGGCTCGCCAGTCCTCAGTCAAACCGTCCAACCCATACCAGCATGGAAAGCGGACATTAAACGATGATGATGATTAGTTGAAAGGGTTATTATTATTGTTAGTAGTAGCAAGGTGACAAGCTGGCAGAATCATTAGCAAACTGAGCAAAATGCTTAGCGGCATTTCATAGTTTTTACATTCTGAGTTCAAATTCTGTGAAGGTCGACTTTGCCTGTCGTCCTTATGGAGTCAATAAATTTAGTACCAGTTGTGTACTGGGGTCAATCTAATCGACTGCACCCCCCTCCTCCCAAATTTCATGCCTTGTGCCTATAGAAGAAAGGATTATTATTATTATTATTATTATTATTATTAGTGGAGATAGACAAAATGCTTAGCGGTATTTTATTTGTCTTAATGTTTTGAGCTCGAATTCTGCAGAGACCAACTTTGCCTTCTATCCTTTCAGGGTTGATAAAATAAGTACCAGTTACACACTGGAGTTGATGTAACCAACTAGACCCTTTCCCCAAACATGCTGGCCTTGTGTCAAAATTTGAAACCGTTAGTAGTTAAGATGACAGCAACATGATATGAAGTACTTTGCTCACAGACCAACATGCTGCCTGGTCTAAGATCTGAACCCACAATGATTGTAAGTCCAACAGCCTAACCATAAGGCTGGTCTTTACGAAAGGAAGGGATAGAGGGAGGTAAACAGACAGATAGAGAGATGCAAGAATCAGTTTCATTGGAGAGGTTTGATATGATGTAACAAAGTTTTTTGGGTTAGCAGAGTTTATCTACGCAATTTAAAGGAACAAAATATTGAAAAAAGTGTTAAACCAGCAAGTAAAAATACCAAAAAGTGAAAACATAAAAGTAAAACAAAAACGTGTAAAGATAAAATGTAAATGCCAACAACTCAGCTGAATAAACTTAAATTAGTGAAGTATGAGAGAATATTTACAGATAATAGAGTTTATATCTAGGAAAAGTTATAAGATAAAACTGAAGAGAGAGTTGAGCAATAATGTATAACACAAGGAAGGAAGGAATATTTACTTGGAAGGAAATCAGCATTGTACTAAAAAAACATAAAAGGTGATGAAGGAATAAGTACAAAACAAAATACATATTTTAAGTGTATATATGCAGGAGAAAAAAAATATACTATAATAAATATTCACTATGATAATAATATAATATACTTATAATAAACACTGGAACTGTCTACCTTACACATACACTATGTATATATATATATATATATATATATATATATATATATATATATATATATATATATATATATTGGAAGGTTTTGAGATGATGTACAGGTATTATATATTAGAAGAAATGAGGTAATCAGAAGATCGGATGGTTTATATTTACAGATATTTATTTATATATTACATTTTTTACATATATATCATATCACTTAGTTCATTAGCGCTTTCTCCCATTCTAGTGGGGTTTTCAAATCAAAATAATTCCTTTGTGGGAATTATTTTGATTTGAAAACCCCACTAGAATGGGAGAAAGCGCTAATGATCTAAATGATATGATATATATGAAAAAAATGTAATATATAAATAAATATCTGTAAATATAAACCATCCGATCTTCTGATTACCTCATTTCTTCTTATATATATATGTATATATATATATATATATATATATATATATATATATATAGACACTATTGTAACTAAATATTTGATCCTGTAGACTGTCTTCTATCATTCAATGAACAGTTATCTCTCTGTCTCTGTCTGTCTGTCTGTCTCTGTCTCTCACTCTCTCTCTATATATATATATAGAGAGAGAGAGAGGGGAGGGAGAGAGAGACAGACAGACAGACACATACATACGTGTGTGTGTGTGTGTATACAAATTGACAGTCATTGCAGTATCTAATTTATATGATATAAAACCTTCTGGTATTCATTGTGGCCCTCAGCATGCCGAGTTGAAATCCCACTGAGTTCGACTTTGCCCTTGAAGCCCATCAAGATAGATAAATAATATAAAGTACAAGTCAAAACTTCTCACCTCCACCTCTCTCTCTCTCTCTCTCTCTTCTCTTAAAGAAGTGGCTGTGGTCAGAGGAATGGGCTCCACCAGGTTTTGATAGATGCCCAAGAGACACTGCATATCACAACCAATTACATCTTATGACAGGTGCTACAGATGCTGCATCAGCAAGGCTTGAGAGGCCCATGAGCAGAATAATTTAATTAAATGATATATCAGTGGGGGTGAAGGCCTATTTCTTGGGAACAAGATCCAGGTTCAGAAGCATGTATATAATGTTGTATATAAATATATACAAAAGTAAAAAGTAATATGTATTTGGCCCTCATTTTGCATAAATTTTATTTTGTTCCTTTCTGTTTTTGAAGATCTTTTTATGTTTTACATTTCATTAGTCTGTGGCCATGTTGGGGCACCAACTTAGAGAGATGAATGAATTTAGTCAAATGAATGAACCCCAGTACTTATTCTACTGGTCTCTTTTGTCAAATCACTAAGATATGGGGCCATAAACACACCAACACTGGCTGTCAATTAGTGGTGGGAGACAAACACACACACACATACACAAACAAATAGGCTTCTTTCAGTTTCCATCTACCAAATCCACTTACAAGGCCTTGGTCAGCTTGAGGCTATAGTAGAAAACACTTGCCCAAGGTGCCACACAGTAGGACTGAACCCAGAACCATGTGGCTGGGAAGCAAACTTCTTACTACACAACCATGCCTGCACATATATAATTGTATTTTGATAAAACAGATCCCATTCATAAAACAAGAGGTCATGTACTCATAAACAGATAAGAATATTCTGGTGCAAAAGTGAAGGAGAAAGTCAAAGGTACAAAATCAGGTAAAGGTGAATTAGGATGTTAGATATGAAAATATCTCTGTATGTGTGTGTGTGTGTTAGTGTGTGGAGGCACATGGCCTAGTGGTTAGAGCAGCAGACTTGTGGTTGAGGAATTACGGATTCGAATCTCAGACCGGGCGATGTGTGTGTTTATGAGCGAAACACCTAAGCTCCACGGGGCTCCGGCAGAAGGTAATGGCGAACTTCTGCTGACTCTTTCACCACAACTTACTCTCACTCCCTCCTGCATCTTGCAGCTCACCTGCGACGGACCGGCGACCTGTCCAGGTGGGGAACCTATACGCCAAGGAAACCGGGAAACCAGCCCTTATGAGCCAGGTGTGGCTCGAGAAGGAACACACACACATATATATATATACACATACTCAAGCATGGCTGTGTAGTAAAACGTTTGCTTCCCAACCAGGGTTCAGTCCCACCTTATGGCACATTGGGCAAGTGTCTTCCACTAAAGTAGTGGGCCAACCAAAGCCTTATGAGAAGATTTGGGAGACGGAAACCAAAAGAAGCCTGACGTGTGTGTGTGTGTGTGTGCGTTTGTCCTCTGCTTGACAACTGGTACTGGTGGGTTTACATAACTGTAACTTAGTAATTTGGCAATAGAGACTGACAGAATAAGTATTAGACAAAAAAAAAGTACTGGAGTCGATTCATCCAACTAAAATTTCTTGAAGGTGGTGCTCCAGCATGGCCACAGTCTAATGACTGAAGTAAGTAAAAAATAAAAGATAAAGTAAGTCTTATCCACACCAAAGTTGTACATAAAACTTAAGCTGTTACATAATCAACAGAAAGTTTAAGCACGGAAATAAAACCTTTAATAAAAAACAAACTGGTTAGGATTATAATTAAGTGAAGATAAACACTAAAGTAACAAACTGGGGGGAAAAAATTAAAAAAGCAATCAAGAATGAGATAATAATCTTAGGATCATAATAAAGGTCGTTAAAATCTGGTGGATTCCCAAATACAGCAAAAATAATATACAACAGAAAGGGGAGCAAGGAGTGAATTTATGGGTTAAAATATTTATAAAAAACTATTATCAAATTAAACATATTTATTTGAAAACAGGTACAGAAAAATGTATTAGTAAAAGGGAAGGGTAGCTAGAGTGAATGAGATAGAAAGGAAGAAGGAAACCAACGGAAAAGAGGAGAGGAGGGAAGAGGGTAAAAGGAAAGGAAGAATTGATGGGAAAGGAATGAAATTTTATATAACTTTAGGTTTTAAGTGCTATCGGGATTTGGATTCATTTACATGATAAAAATAGGGAAGAGTTTTATAAATGGAATGTAAATCTAAATGTAGATCTAAAAACGAGTAAAGCTAGAAGCTTAAGCGTTAGCATGTGGAACAAAATGCTCTGCAATATTTCATGTCTTTACGTTCTGAGTTCAAACTCTGCTGAGGCCAACTTTGCCTTTTATCCTTTTGTGGGTTGATAAAATAAGCACCAGTTGAACACTGGCTTGAGGTAATAGACTTATCCCTTCCCCTAAAATATTCCTGGTCTTGTGCCAAAATTAGAAGTAGTAGTAGTAGCAGCAGCAGTAGGAGTAGAGATAGCTTGTTTCAATTTTAAAGAAGAAAAAAATGTTATAATTTTGCATAACCGAAAAAGAAAGTAAAAGAACGTAAGATATTAAGGGAGTAAGTACAGATTCCTTAAAAACAAAACCAAAAAAAAAAAAAGAATTAAAAAAGCCTAAAACCTTCAGAAAGTTATCATATAGTGAAAGAAAATGTACTGTACTAGAATGTTGAACAAAGATCCCCAAAAAGCTACAGATATAATTAGTTCAGATAGTTGTAATATTTTCCAACCAATCTCAAACAAAATGTTGACACTCCTCACCAAAAAGATAAAAAAAACCCAAAAAACCCACAATTCTATGTAATGATGACGACTTATTCTGTCAGTCATACTGGAGCACCACCATGACAGGTAAACATTTTTAATACTTTTTAAACAGATATGAAGAAAAAGTATTCACTCAACAAGATATAGGAATAAAGTTTTCGAGTATAGTGAAAGCACATAATATTACAGGTATTACTCAAACTAAATAAGTGACCTCTACAAAATAACTCAATTTGCTAGAAATAAAAGACAACTCTTCTGATGGATGACTGGATGGATTTACACCAGAAGGTCAAAACTAAAATACCTTTGTTCACAGGCCTGCTGGGGTCAGAGATAACCAGGTGCTAAAGAACAATATGTATGTTTGGTTGACGAGGAGCACACTGATGTGGTCACTTCAAGTACTAGAAATAACAGCCAAATCTTCCTCAAATACAGTTATTTTAAATAGAGGAGATACTAGATATAACAGTCATAGGTACTTACTTCTAAAATGAGCGAATGGTTTTTATTTTGAGAATATAGTGAAAGGAGTCGAGTATATTATATTATGGTACTATTTGAAGTAATGAGGGAGCCTCTACAAGTGCATTCCAATCTACTAGAAATAACTAATCGTCCAATATAATAATAAAAAAAAAATACAGGATGGTTGCAGTTAGTATGCTTTTAATTAGAAGTCTACTCAATCAACTACAACTGCTATTATTTTTGAGTTAATGACAGTTTCAAAGTTGTTTGACCAGTTGAATACCAAGCCAAATATCCTCGACAATTTTCCCACCATCTTTAAAATGTTGACCACGCACTTTTTTTTTAATGTTTGGAGCACAAAGCTGCTCAAGCCACTGATTATTAACAAAATCAGTCAATATATGTACGAGAGACCAGCTGTATGAGTATAGACATGTCATGTGAATGAATGCTAAGACTACTGAGTTAAAAAAAAAAAAATTAGCCCCTTGTAATGACAGTGGAAGAATTCTTGTAGGAAGAAGAGCAAATGTGTATCTTTTTCATCTTTCACTTGTTTCAGTCACTGGACAACAGCCATGCTAGGGCACTGCCTTGAAGGGTTTTTTTAGTCAAACAAATCAAAACCAGGACTTGTTTTTTATTTAAACCTGGCACTTATTTTATAGGTCTCTCTTGCTTATGGGGATGTAGTCAAATCAACAATGGTTGTCAACAGGGCTGCGGAGTTGGAGTCGTGGAGTCAGAGTCGGTGTTGTAAACAATTAAGGGGTAGTCGGAGTTGGAGTCGTGGAGTCAGAGTCAGAGTCAGAGTTGGAGTCGGTAAAATAGATCACTATCACTTAATCACATAGAGGAGTTGGTGTCAGAGGTGCTAATAGTAGAGGAGTTGGAGTCGAAGTTTTTTGTTACAACTCCACAGCCCTGGTTGTCCAAGCAGTGGAGGGGGAACAAACACACTACACACACACACATGCAGCCGCACATACACACACAGATACACACACACACACACATGCAGCCGCACATACACACACACACACGTGCACATACATATGCACGCAGAAATATTTCAAAGTATTTTAAAATTAAACAGATAAATAATTGGAATTTTAATAGAACTTGGAATCTTTACAGCTGAACTAATTATTCATGATTTCCACAGTTTATTTTAAATTAATTATATCTTTATATCTTTCTAAATTTAGTACATGTACTGCAAAAGGAAACTCATTATAATTTTGTGCAAATCTCTTTTTCAGACTCCTATAATGAAGCAGTAAAAGTGTTTAATTTTCTTTTTTAGTAATAAATAAAAAATTTGTAAAATAAATAAATATAATAAATAAATAAAAAATTAAAAAATAATAAAATAAAATGAAGACAATAACATGCTGGCTGCTTCATCCAGTTTGACCATATTCCAAACGGCTGAAATGATTAAAATAATAAACGAAAGAAGTGAATTATAACTAGCAGGGTTGATAAAGTGGAATGCTTCAAAAATTACCAGTAGTCATTAACAGTGTTATGAATTTGAGGCCTATCCAACTTGATTCTTAACCCTTTTGATCCCAAACCGACCTGAGACTGTCCCTGGTTCTGTGACACAAGCTTCTCATTTCAAAGTGATCTAAATTAAAATTGTCCACCAAAATTTTACGTTAATCAATAACCTAACACCAGTTACATAATGACAGCGGTTTTACTGAATTCTTCATTGTTTTCATAACCAAAGCAACAGAAATATGATAATGAAAGGACCAATGGTTTCAGTTTCAGTTTACATGGCTGTAAACAAGCAGCAGGCAGGAGATACAGCTTACTGTTAGCAGTAGAGAGTGAGAGATTAGGAATATAATAAAATTGTATCACAAGCTTGATTCCTAAACTACTAATGTTCTATGATGAAAAAAAGAGAAATAGAATTTAAAAAAAACACATCCTATGAGTTTCCTCCAGACTGTAATAATTTCCATCATTAATAAAATGTCTCACTTCATAAAGTGTTTAAATAACATGTCGTGGGCTACGTTATGCTGATGATTTCTAAAAAAGAACGAAATAGTGCTGTATGTGAATTACATCTGGCTAGAAAAGTAAAAAAAAAAACAAAAAAAAACTATAAATGATATGTGAATTCTATGTAAGTTTTTCCTTATAATTTCTTAATTGCAAATTCAAAATTCTAACTGGGCCAAATATTATAAGAAATGATTATCTCCCTCATAATAGCTGTGACCACTAGGGAAACAACATGTGTTTGAAGAATCCTAATTCTTTAATTCTTTTTTCTAAATCACAATGATCTAAGGAACCACCTTATTCATTTCTTGATTTTTGTGGCATTAAACATGAGAAACAAATTCCTTCAAGATAGTCAGCTGTACTATAAAAAAGAGACCCCCCCCAACACACACACACACACTTCATAAGAAGAAATGAACTCAACAGTGGAAGCCAATGGATTATTCATCTACTCTTTAGTGCTCCCAATTCTTTACAGCTGTAAACTCTCCCACCCATGGTACTTATTTAGTCAATGAGGAAGCCATTATGTAGTCGCTCAACATGCTAAAAGTAGCAGCCAAACTTCCTTCAAATCACATGCTACCATTTTTTTAAAAGACACATTAGACAATGTAGTTCTAGGTGTACAAAAAGAATGGATGGTCAGGGGTAGAGCACCTCTGACCATTAGTCTGGTCAATCAGAGTTGAATTGGGACTAAACAACAACAGCTTATGATTAAAAAAGTAGTCTCAATGTAGTTGTTCAACTTAGTAGAAACAGCAGCTAAAATCTCCTTCAAACCACACCCTATCATCTTAAAAAAAGAAAAGAAAGAGGAGGACACATTAAATAAATCAAACCAAGACATATACCAGAATGGCAGATGCAATGGTCACCACTAGAATGTCTGCTTTTCCTCACTCTTCTGCTCAATCAAATGTGATTGGGGATTAAACTACAGAAACACTTCACACTGCATAGAATTAGATGCACAGAATTAATGCTTTAGCATTTAAACTAGCCATATGCAGCTCAAATATTCTACTTGTTTTATATTTAAACCGGTCATTTCTGGCCTTTGATACCTACCCCACAATGTCATTCTAAAAAGTAAACAATCATATTAACAAAATCTTGAAGCTATGAAATAATGCATGATTAATTCAAAACAATTTGAATAAATATGCATTGACAATAATTTGAATACTAATGAGTATAATGTCTGCTGGTCAAGGACATACTAATCATTATCAGGTACAGGATACAAAGTATCATAAATTAAGTACCAGTTGCGTACTGAGGGTCAATGTAATCGACTTAATCCCTTTGTCTGTCCTTGTTTGTCCCTTCTATGTTTAGCCCCTTTTGGGCAATAAAGAAATAATGCAATAACAACTCTCTCTGAGACAAAGCACCAAATTCAGTTTCTTATAGAGTCATTGGTACAGGAATTTTCTAGAACTAACATGTATACATTTGACTCTCATTGGTTCAAAGTGGAAGACACATGAATTGCATGCAATTGAATGTGACAATGGAAAATAAATCAACTGCCATATAAACACATTCACACACACACACATTATTAGTTGTATTCCAGATGCCTTGTCTGAGCCCGTTGAGGGAGCAGATGGTCGTGTCTACAGAATACTGAACAATGAGCTAAGTGGTTGGGTTGATACTTTGTATCCTTATTTCTTTATTGCCATAGGTCCCAGCAACAAGTTGGATGAATAGGGTGCTTCTTGGATTTAACCCAGTTGGACAGTTGACACCAAAAGGTAACCAGAGAGGAAGGTGAATCGCACTTTGTTCCTCATATTGCAGTTCCCCATATTACAGTATCTTACAAGAACAATGAAATAACTACCAGACAAAGAATTGGAATTTATACAATTGACCACAAACCTTTGAAGCAGTACCCCAGGATGGCCACAGTCCATGGACTGAAACCAGTAAAAAAGATAAAATAATAATATTCTAAAATAAAAGTGAAAACAAAATTAAATACCATCACGAAAGATTTATAAGACTAGTGCACTTACCAAAAGGCCGAATAACTATCACAGTCCATGCATACTGAATGTGCACGTGCATTGTCTTCTTCTTGGTGCTTCCTTGCATGACCATTAACATATCTGAGAAGAAAGAACACAAGACGAAAATGAGGAAAATATACAAATAAAGAAGAAAAAGAAGACAAACAGCAGTATCAGACATATATTCTTTTGTTGTTTTTTTTCTTTCTTTTACTAGTTTTAGTCATTAGATTGCAGCCAAGGATTTTAGTCAATCGAATTGACCCTGGTACTTATTCTATCAGTATCTTTTGTCTAACTGCTAAGTTACAGGGATGTAAACACACCAACACTGATTTTCAAGAAGTGGTGGAGGGCAAACACCAGATACAAAAATACACACAGATAATATACACACATATATACATATGTATATAAGACAGGCTTCTTTAAGTTTCCGTCTATCAAATCTACACACAAGGCTTTGGTCAGCCCAAAGCTATAATAGAAAACACTTGCCCAAGGGGACTGAACCCAGCACCATGATGTTGGGAAGCAAGTTTCTTACCAGACAGCCACTCCTGCACCTATAATATATATTCTATATAAAATTTACATATTGAAGCAACTGTGGAAGCTCTCCCAAAATAGTAACAATTGTTGTAATAGTAGTAGTGTAAGGAAGGGAAGGGAGCATTTAAGTGTGGGTGGTTGTTAGTGGTGTGACAGTGGTGGTGGTAGTAGTAGTAGTAGTGGTGGTGGTGGTGGTGGTGGTAGTAGTAGTAGTAGTAGTGGTGGTGGTAGTAGTAAGCAGAGGAGCAGCAGTAGTAATGGCAATGAAAAATCAAATTCAATAGTTGTGATGGTGATGGTGGAAACCCTGCCTCCATCCCCAAACAAAGCAATGGGAAGGCGGTTGTAAACACACACTGGGAGCAGGAGTAGAGATGTTGACAGATATGAAGAAGTCAAAAAGGCTGTCACCAGTGTGCAAAGTGATAAAATATATGCAGCTAAGCCCAGGGGAGGTCAAGTTCTGGTTTCTCTACAGACGTTTGGTGAATTAACCACATAGACATTAATATATACCTTGCCTGTACAAGCCAATGAAGGATCCTCTATATGTTCACTCAACCTGCTAGAAATAACAGCAGAATCTCCCTTGTGCCCTATATTACACAGCTATTCTCTACCATACACATTCTATCTTTTCATTAAACATGCCACATTGAAATATTCAATCACAGTGCAGGCAGCTAAGACAATTATTTCCTCTATTTTATTTTTGGTGCAGGCGTGGCCGTGTGGTAAGAAGTTTGCTTCCCAACCACATGGTTCTGGGTTCAGTCCCACTGCATGGCACCTTGAGCAAGCATCTTCTACTATAGCCTTGATCTGACGAAAGCCTTGTTAGTGGATTTGGTAGATGGAAACTGGAAGAAACTAATGATTCTACCAGCTTGCCACCTTATGATATAACATAATACAATATAGTATAATATTTCAAATTTTGGCACAAGGATAGCAATTTTGAATGGAGAGGAAGTCAATTAAATCATCCCCAGTACTTGACTGGTACTTTATTTTATCTACCTAAAAAGATGAAAAGTAAAATTGATCTTAGTGGTGGTATTTGAATCCAAATATAATATTGGGTGTCACGTAACCAGCACCTGTGCCAGTGGCATGTAAAAGCAACATAGAGTGGTTGGCGCTAGGAATAGTATCCAACGCATGCCAGCATCGAAAGTGGATATTAAATGATGATGATGAATTTAAAACAATGTTGGAAAAAAAAAAAACTATATCTGAAAAATGGAATTGTCAGTTTGGAATGGAGGAAGGGGTAACTTTTGATCAGGAGTTTACTCATCAGAGTTGACCCGGAGTGAAACAACAACTACAACAAACTTACTGTTAGCATGCATATGTGCAATGAATGTACATGCATAAACACACACACACACACACACACACACACACACATATGCAAGAGTATACGTGTATCTGTGTATCTTGAAAATAAAAACTGAATGGGTGTAAAACAACTTTTTAAAACATATCATTAATTCTCCATACTGGCACACATGGTTGGAGATGGGAGGGGGGGGGGGCTCAACTTGCAACAATTTGACCTGGTGATAAATGATGACTGTTGAGCCACAATAGTAGTAGTAGTAGTGGTGGTGGTGGTGGTGGCAGTGATAGCATAGGTTTTACAATATTTTTTTTTTTTAGCTAAGTCAGAAGAGAGAGGGCCGTCCTCACCCAGGACCCTTTTGAAGGGTTTGTGGGCAACTGAGGGGAAGGAAGAGGAGAGTGGGGAAGGAAGGAAGGAAGGAAGGAAGAGACTATGACTCCACAGTGGAATTGCTGCAAGTAGAAAAAGCAGCAACATGTTACCATGTTGACACTGAGTTTTCCTCTGACCTAGAAACATGGTCTGAAGACCGGCAACAAAGTGAATTCCAATAAAAATGGTCAAGGACCAACCAGATGGTGGTGTTAAACCAGGCAAACTGGTGAAGATTACTACAAGTAGTAGTTTTGGTGGCTGTAGTAGTTATGATGGTAGTAGTAGTAGTAGTAGTGGTGGTGGCAGTAGTATTGGTGGTGGTGGTAACAGCAGTGACAGTGGTGGTGGTCGTAAATGGATTTCTATCAGATGTGGGGAGGTTGATGATAAATGCTTGTTTGATCAACTGAGCTACTTTCCAACTGAATCAGCATGTAAGTGGTTGAGTATTCCACAGACACATGTACCCTTAATGTAATCTGTAAGCAGAATTGGCATGGCACAATGTGAGAGAGAGAGAGAGAAAGCAAGAGAGAGAGAGGGGGGAGAGAAAGAGAAAAAGCAAAAAAGGGGGGAGAGAGAGAAAGAAGCTGGATCTTTGAATTACATCTACACCCCATCCTATGGCCTTTCACAGTTTCCATTTTTCCAATAAAATTTGGGTCATGCTGTGCAGTGGTATTGAACCCAGGACCTTGCTAATTGCAAAGTGAACTCCTTAGCCATTCAGCAATGCTGTGTTGACAACCAAGTACATCAACCACATTTCAAGTATTCTTTTCCATACTTCTGCTCCTGAATGCCTGTTGTACACCAAATTCTCTACTCAAGCGTCAACACAGGTGCTCAACCTATTAAAAATAGCAGCAGAATCTCCCTCAAATCTTACCCCACTGACTTATTAAAGATGGATGGTCATGGCAGGAATGTTTTTCATAAAAGGTTTGCTTGACAACACTTGACCTGGGGGCCAAGCATAACACACGCACATACAGACACAGATAGACACACACACACACACACACACACACACACAAATAGCAGCAGAATCTCCCTCAAATCTTACCCCACTGACTTATTAAAGATGGATGGTCATGGCAGGAATGTTTTTCATAAAAGGTTTGCTTGACAACACTTGACCTGGGGGCCAAGCATAACACACGCACATACAGACACAGATAGACACACACACACACACACACACACACACACATAGCAGCAGAATCTCCCTCAAATCTTACCCCACTGACTTATTAAAGATGGATGGTCATGGCAGGAATGTTTTTCATAAAAGGCTTGCTTGACAACACTTGACCTGGGGGCCAAGCAAACACACGCACATACAGACACAGATAGACACACACACACACACACACATGAACAAACAGAAAAACAAAAACAAAATCAAAACACAAAACAAAAAGACATCTAAAAGTATTTAAATGTATTTTTAACTGCTTCTTTCCTGCAACTTGATTTGATGGCCAAAATGTTAAAACTGTTGTATTTACAAAATCTGCCCTCCCTCCCTCCCTCTCTTCTTCTCTCCCTCCAGCCACTCTGAACAGGCTGTTGGTAATCAATCATTATCCTATCAATAAGAAGCAGGCAGCAGCATATGGTCAGAGCCAAGGAAACAGGAATTACCAGATCTACAGACTGATAAATATGCAGGTGCTTATCAATCAGTTGTCTGTAATTACTGCCAGGGTAAAAGCAGAGTAGATTAGGGCAAGGCATGGAATGTGGGAGAGGTAGGAGCAGGATAGAATAGTCAAACAGTAATGGAGTGTGTGTGGGGGAGGGAGAAGACAAGAAGAGAAATATGGGAGAGAGAGTGTGTGTGTGTGTGTGTGTGTGTGTGTGTGTGTGTGTGTGTGTCAGACAATTACAGATAAAGCATAGTGTGTGAGAAAGGCAGGGAGGAACAGAGAGCCAAGAAACTGCAAGTGGGGAGCAAAAGGTAAGGGGTAAAAGAGGGAGGGGAAGAGCAGAGGAAAAAAGCAAGAAATGGGAGATAAAGGGAGGGAAGAAAAACACAGAAAGGGACACACAGAGAGAAAGAAATAGACTGACTGACAAGAGGACCTGTAAAGGCCTTTAGCTCTGCTCCTTCCTCAAGACCCCCTGGATGGAAGGAACCTATGTAAACCCACCATAGATACATTCTATAGGTGATAACTAGATGTGTTCAGTATGGAAAACACATAGTAGTAGTGATCAAGTGAATTTGAACTTTTAAACTCCAAATTCTTAATTCAGAATTATGTCCACGGCATCAAGAGTGGCTACAAGAGAAATCCAAGACAAGCTGCTATGGTGATAGTAATGCAGATAAACACAATTAAGCTTCACACACACACACAAAGACTGATACATATATCCAGAAAGATAAATTCATACATACATTATGTGTGTGTGTATATGAGTTTATCTTTCTGTATATATGTAGATATGTGTTTATGTGTATGTGTGTGTGTATACATATATATATGTCAATCCTAATTGTGTTTATCTGCATTACAACCTATGTACATACATGAATACAAACACACATACATGGAAGGTGTTTGTGTTTATGCTTACGTCAGTTAAAACTAGCTTTGTATCTATGTTGAGTAAATTAACAGTTGACAAAATCAGCTACATATCGAAATAAGTACTAGCTTAGATCTTATCTACTAATCCTGAAAGTGATGTTCCAACACAGACAGACCAGTCACTGAAAGTGGTATATACATATATATGTGTGTATATATATATATATATATATATATATATATATATATATATATATATATATATATATATACACACACACACACATAAATATACACATATCATTACTATTATGTTAAACTGTCATATGTTCAAATTTGGCCAAATGCATTTTTTTTAAATATTTATTTTCACTTGCAATAACCAGTTCTTTTGGTCAAACTACCATATCTCCAGCTGCTTCAGGTGCCAAGATATGAAAATTGTCAAAGTGTAGTACAATGGTTTTGCTATAGAATGGTGAAACTATTTTTTCGTTTTCTGTAAAAAAAAACACACAAAAAAAAAAACACGCTTCACAATTTCACATAATAGCAACAATATATATGTATATGTATATATATATATATTATATATATATATATACACACTCACCTACAATTAACATAGACAGCTGTGTGCAATGTGTTACCTAATTGACACTTGGATTTGGTAGATGGAAACTGAAAGAAGCTTGCTGTATGTATATATATATATATATATATATCATATGTGTGTTTATGTGTGTGTGAGTATGTGTTTGTCCCACCCACACTTTGACAACCAGTGTTTGTGTGTTTACATCTCTGTAACTAAGTGGTTTGGCAAAAAGAGACCAATATAATAAGTACCAGACTTGAAAATAACAGGTACTGGGGTTGATTTGTTCAACTGAAATTCTTCAAGGCGGTGCTCCAGTATGGCTGCAGTCAAATGACTGAAACAACTACAAGATGAAAGATATCTCAAACAACATTATAGTATCTATGGAAAAAAAAAGAACCCTTTTGATATTATAGTTTCCAATTCACAATGCTTGAACAAAAAGACAAGATGATCACTGCTAAAGTACTTTTGAATATAGATCTACTCAATCAAGACTGACCTGTGATAAATAACGATGGACAGTGTTTACAATCTCCTTCGTCTCCACTTTGTCATGGGACCAATTTCTTGTAAGAGAGGAGACGAATAAATTACTGGACTGACACCTGTATATTACAAGTACTTATTTATCAACCATAGAAAGGTGAAAAGCCTTTTATTATATTATAAAATGCAGTACCAAAATGTTAAGCCTTTAGCATTTAAGCCAACAATATCCAGCCCAAATATTTGGCCTGCTTTATGTTCAAACTGGCCAGATACAGCCTCTTACACCTACCCTAAAAATAAACAATCACATCATCAAAATTTTGAAGCTATGAGATAGTGCATGACTATTTCAAGAAAATGTGAATAAATTAGCATTACAATTGACAGGGGAATATGAATACTAAAGGGTTATGGCTTAAGCTCATTGTCAAACTATCTCAATGATCTGCTCTCTGTACAAATCCAGCCAAAGTTGCTCTGGACTTTCATTTTTCTGGAGTCAATAAAATAGAGTTACCCAGTCAAAAGCTTAAGGGTCAATTTATCTGTGCCTTCCATACAAACTTTTGGGCTTACCTCAATGCTAAAAATCAATAGTCGGTAGATACAAAGGACCTGTAGCAGTTTGTTATAGTCTTTTCATTTTAAGTTCCATCATGCTCACATCAATTTTGTTATTTGTCTTCCCGGGGTTAATGAGAAAATAAAGTATCAATCAAGTGCTAGAATCAATTTCATATTGTTATAAAGTACCCTAAATGTGAAAGGAATTATAACTGGAAATAGAGACAATATTATTGAAATCATGGCACTCCGTCAGTTACAATAACGAGAGTTCCAGTTGATCCAATCAACAGAACACCCTGCTCATGAAATTAACGTGCAAGTGACTGAGCACTCCACAGACACGTGTACCCTTAACATAGTTCTCGGGGAGATTCAGCATGACACAGAGTGTGACAAGGTTGCCCCTTTGAAATACAGGTACATCAGAAACAGGAAGAAAGAGTGAGAGAAAGTTGTGGTGGAAGAATACTGCAGAATTCACCACCACTTCCTGCCGGAGCCTTGTGGAGCTTTAGGTGTTTTTGCTCAATAAACACTCTCAACGCCCGGCCTGGGAATCAACACTGCGATCCTATGACCGCGAGTCCGATGCCCTAACCACTGGATCATTGCGCCTCCACATTATTGAAATATTAAAGTTATGAACAGTGGTTAGGTTAGCAGTTATGGTGTTGGACTCATGATTCAATGATTGTGGTTTTCATTCCTGGACCAGGTGATGTGTTGTGTTCTTGAGCAAAATACTTCATCTCGTGTTGCTCCAATCCACTCCACTGGTAAAAATGAGTAATCCTGTAATGGACAGGGGTTCCATTCATAGAGGAATATACACACCAGAGACACCAGCCCTATCTATGCTCCTTATAGAGTAATGAAGATTAACCAAGATGATGAGCAACAAATACTGTGTAGTGTTTAATTACATTTTTTACCTCCAATACCATCAACATTGACTTCAAATTTCAAGCTAAGAAGATGTAACTCAGAACAGCCACAACTCTTTCTCTCTCCTACCCTTCTACTTTTCCAACTGGGCCAGCCATACTTCTTCTCTATTTGGTAGACACCTGTTTCTGTCCTACAGTTCATAATCCAACCTCTCATCACCTAGCACAGAACCACCTCCCTCAATTCTACTCCTTCTTTCAGCTGAATATGTCTTGTCTTCCAAGTTATTTAGTGGCCAGGCGGTAACTTGATCCTAGTGCCACATAAAAGCACCCAGTCCGCTCTGTAAAGTTGTTGCTGTTAGGAAGGGAATACAGCCACAAAAAAAAAACCATGCCAAAGCAGGCGGTAGAGCTGAGTGCTGACCTCTGGTTTGCCAGACCCTGTCAAACCATTCAACCCATGCCAGCATGGAAAATGGACATTAAATAGCAATGATGATGATGGTGATGATGAAGTCATTTTACTCACTAATTTTCTGGTTGAAGTGATGAAGACGACTGAGTCAACAGAGAAATAAAACAACAACATTTAATAACATTTATTTCTCTCTCTCTCTCGGCTCCATATTGAAATGTTGCTTAAGTGTAAACACTACACTTCCTTTCTTCTTGCGTCAATAAAAATAAGTTCTAGAAATACATTGGAGTCATCACATTCAATCCCGTACACTCCTTCGTTTCAATAATTAATATTGAGACTAAATAAGAAATCAATAAAGATGTTGTATGTTTTTATTATTTTTTAAGAATAGTTCATTTTAACACCCACTTTCTCCATGCTTATTAACCCATGCAACTATGGATGTTAAAACGATGACGTAAAATTGAATTTTTCACTTAGCAACATAACTGGTTTCAAGGGCACCTCTGTGCAGTTGCTTCACATGCCAGAAATAGTAGTTATCATTTTAGAAGAGGAAAACACAGTGGATAATGTGGTCATAGTGCAGAGTGCCTAGGAAAAAAATGTGATGGGCATGGCTGGAATATCTTTATCACAAGTCTGATCGATTTAAGTTGACCTAGAACTAAACTACCACGTAATGGATTTTATTACAGTTATATTTAAATTAATTATTGAATTTGAAAATAAATTCCAAAGAACATATTTTCAATTATATCTATTATATATAAATGTAAAATTCTAATTTATCTCATTTGCTTGTTTTTCATTCTTAATCACATTCTAATTAAAGTTTTAACTTCAAAGAAATTTTTGGAAATCTATTTTAATCATCACCAGGAATGATAATCAAACTTCTTTTAATAAGTATTTATTTTCTTCTGGCAGAATAAAAGGCCAAGTTTGTAACATGCATGAAGCTGATTGAAGTAACACTAGCTAATTACTGGCATTTCTTTTACCATCAGTAGAAAAACTTGAACTCAGAATGGTATGGTGTAGATATTAGGATACAGTAAAGTATTTGATCAAATGCTCAGTTCTCTAAGCCAGCATTCTCCAGCCTTTTTCATACTATGAACCGGTTTCACGCAAGACAATTTTCCCATAAACTGGGGTATCACCTTAGAGACTGTGATAGTCAATAAAACAGAAATAAAATTTTAAAATCTATTCTTTCTGTGTAAAAAATGATAAAGACCCCGCTTCAGTCACAAATGACCATGGGATTGCATCTAGAAAGTTCCTCTCAAAGGCAAAAGGCCAAAGTTAAAAATTTTTTTTTTATAGAAGACCGGCAGTCATCCATACATACCAGTCTTCCCTTTCCATGCCACCAATGTTGACCCAGCATCAAATGATCTATGACTTGGTGTTGGAGGCCCCTATTCTAGGCTAGTGTTTCTTAAAATTTTGGGCATAGGTATGACTGTGATAAGAAGCTTGTTTCATAACCACCAGACTTGAGCAAAGCTTTGTGAGTGGATTTGGTCAATGGAAATGAAAGAAACCCATCATACATATATCTATATCTATGTGTGTGTGCATGTTTATGTACCCCAGCACCACTTGATAACTGGTGTTGGTGTGTTTATGTCCCTGTAACTTAGCAGTTTGGCAATAGAAACTGATAAAATAAGTACCAGGCTTTAGATAAGTACTGAGGTTGATTCATTTGACTAAAAATTCTCCAAGATGATGCCCCAGCATGACCATAGTCTAATGACTGAATAAGTAAAACATAACCACCCCGCTTTCTTTTACACTTTTGTAATAATCCGTTGCCATAAGTCAGTAAAATTTCACATACACACACACATCAAGATATTACAAAACACTACAAGTGCAGGGACTACCTTTATTGTATATTCGGAAACACCCACAAATTTTAGCAGTCTTTTAAATTATGTTGGCCAGTGTACTGAGCATTGCAGGAAAGGCAAAAGCTTTTAAATAATATCTTTGTTTACAATTTACAAGGATAGATGCAGTCATTATATATTTGATTTGGTTTTTGTTTATATATTTAGTGATTTAGTGACATTTCAAAGTCTATTGACACTGTTGATATTTGTCTTTGTTATTGTTATTTATTGTTAATCTGATTGTGGCTAACAAGCAATTTATCATACTATGTGTAAAAATACATATTTTCTTAAAGCTAACATTTAAACTGGAAACAAAGACAAAAGAAAACTGCACAGATATGTTTATAACCCACCTATCACTCTTTTTGTTACCATCAAATATATGTATATATAAAATTTTCCACTGCCTGCTAGGGCTCTGGATCATTACTAATCCCACATCACTCTCCATTTTTTTTAAAACTTAATTTAATATTTATTATCCAGTAATGTGCTAGCCTAATTTATAACTGCTTTATCTGGCAACTAACCTGTGTTATTGACTAAAGAAAGAAGGCAAGTATGTATTCTCTGAAGAATGGCCAATAAACTATGAAACAGTCCATCAGGAGACTCCTCAACTCTTTTTCCATACATCAACAGCATAAAAAGAATGTTTACATTCTTAGTTGACTCACAAGATTTTGTAATATATAGATTTATTCCAGATCTAATTTATACTATATTACGCATAAAATAGTTTTTAATTAATGACAAGCAGTTCAAATAAGCACAAATATGCAAATTAGGCTATTCACTAATGAGCTAGCCATATTCATAACTGAATAATACAGCAGCCAACATGTATTGACATGTGATGGAAGCAAAGTATGTCTTATCTGTGGAGTGCTCAACAAATCATGAAACAGTCTGTCAGGAGACTCCCTACCACATTGATTCTTTATACCAATAGCATAGAAAGTGTGCGTTTCACCCTCTGTGAGGTTTTGTAATATCTTCTGACTTATGCTGTGTTCTGCATAAAATAGATATTTATTATAATATTCATTTGTTTGTTTTGTGTCTGTTTTTACATGCTAGTTTGGGTTGGACAAATATATATTAACAAAACGTTGGTTTATAGCCAGATACACTTCCTGTCACAAACTCTTACCTGTTTATCAAGAGATTTTATCCTTATTCCGACCGTCTTTGCCAATTTTGTTGACAGGGTGTGTCAACAAACATTTATTTATTTAATGCATCTTTACATTAAACACAGAATATAAACACTTTTATAAAAAGACACACACACACACACACACACATATATGTATATACACCTAGATATACATCAATATCTGTCTGTCTGCGCGTATGTATACCCTTACACACACATACATGTGTGTGTGTGTGTGTATAGTCATGACTGTGTGGTAAGAAGCTTGCTTCCCAACCACATGGTTCTAGATTCAGTCCCAGTGAAAGAAGCCCATTGTGTATATATATATATATATATATGTATGTATGTATATGTATGTATGTATGTATGTGTGTGTGTGTGTGTGCGTATGTATAATAAAAGATAAAATATACATATTTACAGGGTGCAGTGAATAAACTGTTGTCTAAATTATGCAAAAATGAAAATAACACTAACATCTCATTTTAGCAGATATATTTACCAAAATCACACAAAAATATCTTGAAATACTAAAAAGTAAGTTTATTCAATAAAATCGCCATTGGCTTCAATAACGGCCTCCAGACAACTTCCAAATCTCCTGCCACTCTTCTAGATGGTCTCCTTGTTTAAGTTGGTGAATACTGCAATAATCCTTGCCTTCAGTTCGTCTTTGGTGTTACAAGGAGTTTTTTTGGCCTCTCACTCAACTGCACCCCACACACCATAATCAAGGGGGCTGCGATTTGGGGAATTAGGTGGCCAGATGTTAGGGAGGATGTGGTCACAGAAATTATCTGACAGCCATGATTGGGTTCTCCTGCTTGTGTGACATGGTGCAGAGTCCTGTTGCTAGACATAGGGCCTTCCAGCAGCCACCCTCTTGAACCAGGGTAGCACTACCTCCTCCAGGTACCTGATGTAGGCCTCCATGTTGAGTCTGAGGCTGTGTGGGAAGATGTATGGAGGCATAATGTCACCATCACTAGTGATCACTCCAAACACCATGATGTTGACTGGATGTTTGATTCTTATTACTCTTGGTACATGTTTTAGGGACACAGCAAGCCAACAGTTGTTCTGTGTGTTCCACCATCTAATCCTGGCAGAAACTTTTCTCATCTGAGAAAAACCAAAGCATGTTTGGTTGGAGGGGAAGCTTGAGTTTGTTCAAAAGTTTTGTGGCATGGTCTTTCCTCTTGTTTTTGATGGCTTGGGATAAAAATTGGCCCTTTCTCACCTTGTATGAGGAATATCAAATATCTTCATGCACTACCTGCTTGATGAGAAACTCAGACACTCCTATGTCCCTGGTGATAGACCTGATTGACTTGGCGAGATCGTTGTCAATTATGGCCTGGATCTCACCAACAAATTCAGGAGTTCTTTTCTTATCAGAACAATCAGAGTGAGTTTTCCAAGCTGCTGTACCTTTGTAATCACCATTAGACTCATCCCACTCTTTGTGAATCCTTTGCACTGTCCTCAGATTTGACACCCAAACACTCTAAAGTGTTTGTACTGGAGCTTCTGGGATGAATGCCAAGCAGTACAGCATGTCGTTTCCAAATTAGTGGCAGAGCGAATTGCATCATGGTGTTGTTTTTCTCACAGACAGTGCCCAACTGACCCTACTATACTGTGTAGTCAACAAAATCAAAAACAAACAATGAGTATTCACAAAATTAAATATATGAATTTGTGACAATTTACCCATTGCACCCTGTATATAATACTATATGTGTATAATGTGCCATTGGCACATGAAAAACACCCTTTACACTCTCAGAAAGGTTGGCATTAGGGAAAGACATCCAAATCAGACTGAGACCTGGTGCAGCTCTCTGGCTTGTCAGTTCCAGTCAAACTGTCTAACCCATGCCAGCATGGAATGCAGATGCTAAATGATGGTGATGGTGATGATGATATATATACATACATTATATGTGTGTGTGTGTGTATTCTCTTTGCAATATGAATGTTAATGTAACTAATTCCCTCTAGCATTCATAATCTAGCACTTTATATAGAACATGTAATGCCTAAAGGATATATAACTATTCTAACTGTGAAATTTTATTGGCAATTATTCAGTTGCCTGCAGCTAATGCCTACTACCTACCTATGACTGCTCCTAACTATAGATCCTGTTGTCAAAGAGTTAAAACCAGTTCACATTTACAATTGCTAGCAGCAGCAGCAGCATCGTTTGCAATGGCTGCTGCATATAATATTCCAAGGGAAGTCAATGCACTAAGAACCGAAAGAGGCATACACATAGAGAGAGAGTATGGTAAAGAGGAGAAAAAAATGAGACTTGGGCCTTGTTATTTTCAAATGTATTAATTTGGTATTGATGAAATTCTAGATAAGCTGCTGCTTCTGCCAACAAAGAAATCATATACATCACCTAACATTACAGATTCTGAGACAAGCACAAGGCCTCTCAGTGGTAAAGAAATGGATGATATGCTGTTCATATCCATCCATAAGGGGCATTAACAATAGATGAGATATTAAGTGAACTTCGCTTCTCACACTCCAAATCAACCCTAATTGAAAAGACTTCATTATCAAAGGTGATCTTGCCCAGGCCCCTTTGTCTTATTTCAGATATTATGCATCTTGGGAAACAACAACATTTCTTTCCAATTTTTTTTAAATGTGATTTGCAGGGAACTTGACTGCTATTTCTAACAGGTCAAGTGCCCACCAAAAGATTCTTACATTGGCCTTGTCGAGTGATATGTTATACAGCAAAGTAGTAGACACTTTTACACACCAAGGCAGTCTGAATAATGTTCTGGTTATGTCAATAAACTTGTGTCTCATTAACAAAATATTGATTTTGTTGAAACTTAATTTCATTAATAATGTTTGAAAATTAGATTAAAAATTAAGGAAGAAGGGGAATACAAAATTATAAAGTAGAAGTGAATGAAATAAGTACGACCTTTAGATGGAAAAGGGAAGCATCTAAATACAGATAATTTATGATATTATACTTTATAATAATAATACATGAAATTATTAAATAAATAAAAACTTCAAACTTATACAACAGGATCCAACTGTATAGAGCTTTCTTGCATTATTTAAATTAGGGTAATATTTTCTTACAGAGTCATCTAACCCTTACATGCATGTGCAGCTTACATATACTGAAAGACCATATTATAACCATGAACCTACAGACACACTTGTTTTCTCTAGTTTTTTTTCCCCCCAACTCTTTCTCCAAAGTCAGCTGCTCTTTTATAAGCAAACTAACTCTTTACAACTTCTGTTTCAGCCCACCTGATGCACACACAACTTATTAATACTTACTAAATTTTATTTATTGAATATGTAGTAGTCAATCCATTCCTCACTGCTTAGCCCCAGGTTATTCATACGATCAAAGCATTCTAGTGATAGCAATACAAGTTTCTTTTTTCAAAATATATTGTATCTGGAACCACATTGAGCAATGTGTGCTTCCATCTTTAAATAGTTAGTGTGTTTTGAGGGATATTGGCTGCTATTTCTAGCAGATTGAGAATCTACTTATAAATGTCATGTGTACTTCTTCAAATGATTGAAGATAAAATATCATCATCATCATCGTTTAACATCCATTTTCCATGTTGGTATGGGTTGGATGGTTTGACTGGGACTGACAAGTCAGGAGGCCTCAACAGGCTCCAAGGTTTCTACAGCTGGATGCTCTCCCTAAGGCCAACAACTCCGAGAGTGTAGTGGGTGCTTTGTATGTGCCACTGGCATGGGAGCCAGTCAGGTGGCACTGGCATCAACCACAAACAGATGGTGCTTTTTATGTGCCACCGGCATTTATATGTATATAAATGCATTGAGTAAGAGCTCATGCATGATTATGACAGCACTGAAGGTGAATAAGACTGTCTTGGTTGAAATTGAGATCAATGAGTAATCAAACACCTATATTTCTTTAGAGTTTTATAAAAGATAGAATTATTTTAAAGTAAAGAAAAAAATGTGTTCTTACAGAGAATGAATTAATCAAATGCTCTACGAGGTTATTATTACTATTACTATTATTATTATTATTATTATTATTATTTAGAATAATTAGCATGCTGGGTGAAATGTTCATCTTTATGCTTTGAGTTCAAATTCCACTGAGGTTGGCTTTGCCTTTCACCCTATTAAAGGTTGATGAAATAGGTACCAGTTTGCATGGGGGTCGATGTAATAGACTAACCTCCTCCCAAAAAATTTCAGGCCTTGTGCCTATAGTAGAAAGGATTATTATTATGATGATGATGTAGAATAATTAGCATGCCAGGCGATATGCTTAGCGGCATTTCATCCTTTCAGGGTCGATAAATTATGTACCAGTGAAATATTGGGGTCAATGTAATCAACCAGTCCCTCCCTTTCCACTAAATTTCAGGCCTTGTGTCTTTAGTAGAAAGGATTATTATTATTATTATTATTATTATTATGGTTAGTATGCTGGACAACATGTTTTCTCACTCTTTACCTTCTGAGTTCGAATTCTGCCAAGGTCAGCTTCACATTTAATCCTTTTGGGGCCAATAAATTAAGTACTAGCTGGGGGTCGATGTAATTGACTAGCTCCCTCCCCCAATATTCAGGTCTTGTGCTAATTATAAAGATTAATATTATTATGAAAGGCAGCAAGCTGACAGAATCGTTAGCACGCTGGACAAAATGCTTAGGAGTATTTTGCCCATTGCTATGTTATGCGTTCAAATTCTGCCGAGGTTGACTTTGTCTTTCATCCTTTCGGGGTCGATAAATTAAGTACCAGTCAAGTACTACGGTCAATGTAATCTATTATACCCCTCCCCACAAATTCCAGGCCTTGTGCCTATAGTAGAAAGGATTATTATTATCTGTTTCTTTATTACCCATAAGGGGCTAAACATAGAGGGGACAAACAAGGACAGACAAAGGGATTAAGTCGATTACATCGACCCCAGTGCGTAACTGGTACTTAATTTATCGACCCCGAAAGGATGAAAGGCAAAGTCGACCTCGGCAGAATTATTATCATCATCATCATCACCATCATCATCATTAAGGTGGTGATCTGGCAGAATTGTTAGTGCACAGGATCATTAGACAAAATGCTTAGCAGTTTTTGCCCATCGCTACGTTCAGAGTTCAAATTCCGCCAAGGGAACACCAGGGGTGGGGTGTGCGGGTAATTGACTCATCCCCACCTGCCCCGAGCTGCCCTTGTGGCAAAAATTTGAAACAATAATAATTATTATTATTTGGGGGATTGAAATAATAAAGTACCTAGTCAAATACTAAGGTTAATGACATTGACTATCTCCTTCCCACTAAAACTGTTGGCCTTATGCCAAAATTTAAACCATCATCATCATCATCATTACAACTTCTACTACTATTACAACTATTTATTTATTCATGCACTACATCAGATAAATAGTCAAATGCTTAGCCTTTTGGTGCTCGGCCCTATTGATTATACTGACCCCGAAAGGATGAAAGGCAAAATTAACTTCAATCAGATTTGAACTCAGAATGTAAAGAGTTTATAACTAAAATCTGCAATGCTCTAATTTTCAAATGATTTTGCCAATGTACAGCTTAATACATGTTATATAATCTTTATAAAAATCTCAGCAAGAAACAAGAGCAGCAAAGAATTCAATCTCATATAAAACAAACTACTTGCTTGCTTTATTTGTAGCTTGAATATGTTCTCATAGTTTGCACAATGTTTATAGCTAGCTGCTGTAGTTGCTTGACAAACTAATTCAACAACTACTAACAAGTGCAGCTAATTAAAGAAGTTATATCTCTACCGGATTTAAACATATCAAACCAGCTGTTTCCTTCAACATTAATAAATACAGTAGTCATTGCAATTAACTGGCACTCTGTTAGTTACAATGATGAGAGTTTTAGTTGATCTGATCTACAGAACAGCTTGCTCATGAGATTAATGTGCATGTGGCTGAGCACTCCATGGCCACATGTACCCTTAATGTAGTTCTCAGGGAGATTTAGTGTGATACCGAGTGTGACAAGGGTGGCCCTTTGAAATACAGGTACCACACATTTTTGCCAGCTGAGTGGACTGAAGCAGTATGAAATAAAGTGTCTTGCTCAAGGACACAACATGCCTCCAGGAATTGAACTTATGACCTTATGATCATGAGTCGAATGCTTTAACCACTAAGCCACGTGCCTTCACTCATTGCAATTAGAAGTTATTTTTTAAGTCATCAATAAGATTGTAGAATATTTTTAAACCACAAAAAAAATAAATGAATAAACCTCTTACTCTTTACTCTTTTACTTGTTTCAGTCATTTGACTGCAGCCATGCTGGAGCACCGCCTTTAGTCGAGCAAATCGACCCCGGGACTTATTCTTTGTAAACCCAGTACTTATTCTATCGGTCTCCTTTGGCGAACCGCTAAGTGACGGAGACGTAAACACACCAGCATCGGTTGTCAAGCAATGCTAGGGGGACAAACACAGACACACAAACATATGCACACACACTTTTATATATATATACATATATACGACAGGCTTCTTTCAGTTTCCGTCTATCAAATCCACTCACAAGGCATTGGTCGACCCGGAGCTATAGCAGAAGACACTTGCCCAAGATGCCACGCAGTGGGACTGAACCCAGAACCATGTGGTTGGTTAGCAAGCTACTTAACACACAGCCACTCCTGCGCCTGGTGAGATGTTTTGATTTTTTTTTTTTACTCTTTCCAGTTATTGCACAGAGCCCATGCTGAAGTACTGACTACAAGAGTATAGTTGAATATAGCTCAATCCCTAATACATACACACTGGTACTTATTTTATCGTCCCTGGGACAAAAGGCAAAACTGAGTCAGTAGGATCTGAGCTCAGAATGTCAATGGACAGAATCAAAAGCCAAAAAGCATTTGACTGATGTTCTACTAATCCTACTATATGGAAATGAGAAAAAAAAAAACAAAAAAAAAAAAAACTCTTAAATAGATTCCATGAATAAGTTAAACATTATTTAGTTACTATTTTCAGGAGCTTAATTTCAACAAGTCTGTCATTTCTATCAACAACTCCTAAGTTCAAACAGACGCAATGTAGCTTGTTGCAAGAGATAATTAAATTAGTATCTTAAATAATGGCAATTAAGTTTTGACTTTAATCTGAAAGAAAGACACAAAATAAACTTATTTCTGATGTTCATTTTAAAGAAAACACACACTTTTCTCTGTTGTTATGACACTTTGTCACGAGAAAAATTGAAAAATTATTTACAAAGATAATAGCTGGGTGTCTAGTTGGATTCCTCTAAGTATCAAACAAATCCAATCACACTTCGTATTTTGGTAAAAATTATAAGAATGACAATTCATAAAGCAAGGTTATGCCTATCATCTGTCAATCAGGGACATTTCATAGATAGAGACAGACATATCCTTGCCAGCACTAGTGGGACATATCCGTGGTACATTAGTGTCTACCACAGATAGTATTCTTCTAGCTACACACAGACATTGGAACAAGAAATATGAACTCATGATTTTAGGATATGAATTTAATTAAAACAACCATTTCTAAAACAGTTGAAACTGGCTTTGCTGTTCAATTTACAAAAGAGACAGTGGAAATGTGTTGATGGGTCAATAAGGACCAATCAAGCACAGAGCTCTTTTCCTAGAAAATTTGTGTACTTGGTGCTTAAGTCACAAATCATCATCTTAATCAGTAATAGTTGTGAAGATGTCTTTAAATTTGCTTATGCCACATTCCTGGCAACAAGAGCCTTCATTCCTGACACCCCATGTGACATACACACACCCAAGTCTACAGAGGTAATTGTAGGGTTATTTCAAAAAAGATTTTCCAAACCAAAAAAGATATTTCAGAGTGAGAGATGAGAACCTCTAGACATAAGCCTGCTTTATCAGGCTGACCTGGTACTAAACAACCAATAGACAAACAAACTAACAAGTGAAGCCTTCATGTCATCACTTAACCTGCTAGAAATAGCAGTCAAATCCCATTATCTACCAAAAAAGGAAGGCTACAGTCTTAGAAAGAATGTCTGGCCATAGCTAGATTTTAATCACGGATCTGCTTATCAGGCTGACCTGGTACTAAACAATCAATAGAATTAGATAGAGCATAAGGAAATCCAAACTGCAACTATCTTGACTATTAACTACATTAGTAACTATATGGAAAAATAAATGCAGTCAATGAGGCTTTGGTTTCTATTTTTGTTGGTTTTATTTCCCTTCCTTCCACTATCACTCTATAAATGAAAGTGTGATTAAATTCAACAGCAGCCATTGGAAACAACCTTGGCTGTTGTTGCAGGATGGGCTTCAACACCTAATAAACATAATAAAGGAATTACATCAAATTGTAATTAAACATTTCTGACAAAAGACATAAAAATTTTAGATAAGACTTAAATTTATCTTGGAAGAAACACACACAAAGAGTTTGTTCAAACGTGCTAAAATATAAATGCTTTTGTTACATCCCTTTGTGCTCTGAGTTCAAATCCTACTATATAGTTGACAAAATAAGAAGCAGTGAAGGACTAGGGTTGGCACAATTGATTTTACCCACTGCCCAAATATCTGTGGTATTGAACCTACGCTGGAAATCAAAATACTTAAGTACACTGATTACTCTCAATGTCCATAATGCCTACAGTGCAATATAATTGACCCTAAACAAATAACAGGTATTTGCTACACTGACCAGGGATAAAATGAAGTTAACTACAGCAGAATTTGATCATGAGACATAGAGGAACAAAAACTAAACACCGTTTACCTTTTACTGGTTTCAGTCATTTGTCGGTGGCCATACTGGGGCACCACCTTGAAAAGTTTTACTCAAATGAACTGACTCCAGGATTTTTTTTTTTTTTAGCCTGGTACTTATTTTATTGGTCTCTTTTGTCGAACTGCTAAGTTACAGGGACATAAACACACCAGCACCAGTTGTCAAGTGGTGGGAGACACAGACACAAAGATACCTATCCACAACCACACATAAATATACGACAGGCTTCTTCCAGTTTCCATCTACCAAATCCACTCACAAGACTTTGGTCAGCCCAAGGCTATAGTAGAAGACACTTGCTCAAGGTGCCATGCAGTAGGATTGAACCTGGAACCATGTAGTTGGGAAGCAAGCTTCTTATCACATAGCCATGTAGATCATTTAATATGATGTAGTGTCTAAGTCAATGCACTGCCTTAATATATTAAGATATCTCAATTCCTGGTGAGGAAAAGTGGACGGTCGTTTATTAAGATACCTCTACCCCCAGTATGTGATTTACTAGCCATCTAAGTCAGTGGTTCTCAACTGGGGCCCATATGACCCTTGGAGGTCTATTTAAGTTTTTGTTATTAAAATTTGTGTCCAATAAATTGGTTATGATTCTGCAATACAGAAAATATTTTAACAACTCCGAATGAAATTTAACTATAAAAATATAAAAGGATTTTTTAATCACTGAATATCTGAGGGTCTACTGGAATAAAGTAGGAATCAGAAGAGACCATAGGTAAAAAATGGCTGAGAACAAGTGATCTAAATACTGATCACTGACCCTTTCAGCTAATTTGTCCAGGTTATTCATTACTATGCTCGCAGAACTGTTGTTCTCAATGTCTCTCGCCCACTGTCTAACACACCTATGTTCCATATCTAGGAATTGGTTAGATTACAAGTACAAGCTGACTTCTTTCTGTCACACCAGTGCAGAAGATATAAAAATATACTGAAAACTGAAATCCCATTTATAAATAAAATATTTATATTCTGACAGTCAAGATCTGTTCAACACAGCATGATTATATATAGATAAAGATGTTGGATGATAAACAAATGACCATAGCTATTTATTTTAATTTGTATGTATGAAGACCAGAAAATATTCCATTCAATTAATTTTAACTGGATATAATGATAATATAATCTATAACAAGTGCATAATAGGGGGGGTAGCAAATTTTTAGTGAATGAAGTTCATAATCTGCTTTTCGTGAATAGCTAAAAAGTATTTGGACCTTTGGAAAATTTTAAAAAGATCCAAACATTTCATTTATTTTGCTCATATCATAAGAAAGTTAATAATAAATCATCAATGTTTTATTTATTTCAATTAAACAAAACAATGGGAGATTATTTGAGGTTAGTCATAAGGACCGTTAAGGTCAGTTTCCTAGCTTCTATGGTGTACATGTGGAATACCAGATTGTCATATGGTTCCTCATTTTTGCCACCTGAGTGGACTGGAGCAATGTAAAATGAAGTGTTTGGCTCAAGTACACTAGGTATTGCCCAGTCCAGGAATCGAAACCACAATATTACAATCATGAGTCCAGCACCCTAACCACAAAGCCAATCACCTCCAGATTATTTAAGCAAAGCTATTAATTATAGAAGAAATGAGTAATACACTGTGTTCATTGAAAGAAAAGTGGTGTTGGAGTAAACATCTTTGAACTCAAATTGTTTTTTTTCATTTTGTTTTTTCTGAGTTGATATCAAAACAGGTGAAGTTTACCTGTCACCTTTGCTTTTACTCTTTTTAATGTTAATAAGAAGTTGTAGTGTGGTACTTGGTTTTTTTGAAATGACACATCACATTCACAAATGTTTTCATATTCTAGCATTAAATTAAACAACCTGTTTTTACCTTGTGGTGTTTAACTGAAGTTGAAGGCCAGAAGAGGAGGGTGGGGAGGGGGTATTTAACAAATCTTATGACCTGAGGGTGGACAAGTCGACAGAATGCAAAGATGTAGACTTCAGCAATGTGACACTGTCAGTAATAATTGTTCCTAACATAGGCACAAGACCTGGAATGTTGGGAGTGGAGTGGGGTGCTGGTGAAGGTGCATAACTCAGTGGTTAGAGTGTCGGCTTACAATCATGAGGTGGTGATTGTGTTCTTGAGCAAAACACTTTATTTCACGTTGCTCCAGTTCACTCAGCTGCAGAAATGAGTGGCAATGTCACTGGTGCCAAGCTGTATCAGCCCCTTTGCCTTGACCTTAGCCAAACATCAGTGGCATGAAGAGGGGAGGCCGGCATGCATGGCGACAGCTGGTCTTCCATAAACAACCTTGCTTGAACTTGTGGCTGAGAGGGTAACTTTCTAAGTGCAATCCCATGGTCAATCATGACCGAAGGAGGTCTTTACCCCTTTACCTGGGGAAGGGCGAGAGACAGTGAGGTTGGTCAATTGCATCAACTCAAGTATTTAACTGTTATAGTATTATATTGAGCCTGGAAGGCTAAAAGGCAAAACTGATCCCAGTAAGATCTGAACACAGAATGCAAAGAGCTGGGAAATACACTGACATAAATTTTAACAATTCCGTCAATCTACCAATCTGACTAATAATAATAATAATAATAATAATAATGATAATAATAACAAGGGCACTCAGAGAGCGCAAACCTCCACCAAGGCAACATCAACATCCTCTCAACAATTAGCTGGAGATGATCTTTAAAGTGAGAATATCTGAAATAAACGTGACTGCTCTCACAAACGAGAATACTAAAAATGAACACGACTGCTCTCAAAAATTAAGTAAAAAAAAAAAAACAGGAAAAATAATCCAGAATCCTTGTCTGGTACCAGATCAATTCCAAAATCTAATCAGTTCATGCCAATCACAGGGCCAAACATCCCAAAAAGTTTTATCCAAATCCATTCAGCAGTTTTTGAGATATCTTGTCCACAGACAAACAAACATGACTGAAAACAATACCTCCGCCTTCACTAGGGTTGAGGTAATACTAATAATGGTTTCAAATTTTGGCACCAAGCCAGCAAGTGTGGGGGAGGGGGCAAGTTGATTACATCAACTCCAGTGCTCTGCTGGTACTTATTTTATCAGCCCTGGAAGGATGACAGGCAAAGTAACCTCAATGGCATTTGAACTCAGAATGTAAAGCTGGAAAAAATGCCACTGACCATTTTGTCCAGTGTACTAACACTTCTATCAGCTCACTGCTTTAATAACAGTAATAATAATAATAATAATAATAATGGTTTTACCACAAGAGCAGCAATTTGCGGGGAGGGGATGAGTCAATTATATTGACCCCAATATTCAACTAGTACTAATTTATCGACCCTGAAAGGATGTAAGGTAAAGTTGACCTGGGCGGAATTTGAACTCAGAACGTAAATAATAATAATAATGATAATAATTCTTTCTACTATAAGTACAAGGCTTGAAATTTGGGGGCAGGGTACTAATTGATTACAGTGACCCAAATTCTCAACTGATACTTATTTTATCAACCCTGAAACATTAAAAGGCAAAGTCAAACTTGGCAGGATTAGAACTCAGAATGCAAAGACAGATGAAATGCTGCTAAGCATTTTGTCCAGCATGCTAACAATTCTGCCACCCAATAACAACAACAACAACGAATGAAAAATAACCCATCAATTCAATTTCTACACCTTCCTCTTTAATAAATAGGCTTTGAGTGTAATCAATAAGAAATCAATATTAAGTAATTAATGAACAGTAGCAACATGCCAAAAAGAAGAAAAAAATCATGAAACTAGTCGTGGTAGTAACTTGCCAGTTATGTAACAGTTGTATTACATATTTACTGGATAGTACCTCTGCCCCACATCTATACTCTGTTGTTAACGGTGGTGGTGGTGGTAGTGGTATTGCTTCTGTTTTTACCCAGGAGAATATCATCATCATCATCATCATTTAACGTCCATTTATCGCGCTAGCACAGGTTGGACGATTCAACCGGGGTCTGGGAAGCCTGGGGCTGCTCCAGGCTCCAGTCTGATCTGGCAGAGTTTCTACGGCTGGATGCCCTTCCTAACGCCAACCACTCCGCGAGTGTAGTGGGTGCTTTTTATGTGCCACCAGCACAGGTGCCGGGGGGGGGGGAGGCGTCCGGCATCGGCCACGTTTGGATGGTGCTTTTTATGTGCTACCAGCACGGAAGCCAGTCAGGGCGGCGCTGGCATCGGCCTATCATACAATGAATACAACAGCAACAACCAACACAAGGACATGCAACGAACCAATGCAAGAGTTCCTATATAATTGCTTGACATAAAAATTAGTAGCCAAATCTTCCTCAAATCACACTGCCATTCCATAAAAACACGAAGGACACATTGAATAATGTGGTCTTCTAAGATTCATTAGTGATGGATAATGCCTATGTTATTTGTTCCCACTCTCTATGCTCTGAGTTCAAATCCCACTGAGCTCAAATCTGCTTTTTATCCCTTTGGGGATCAATAAAAAAAAAGTATCACTACAAGGCAGTGGAACTAACAATGTCAGTTGTATGCCTTGTGGTATTTGTTCTGGTTCTTAGCATTCTGAGTTCAAATTCCACCATGGCCTACTTGGTCAGTAGACTTAATCCACTGTCTAGACCAATGTTTCCCAACCTATTTTCCCCTAGGCCCCTCTATAACTATCCAGAAAAATGCATGCCCACTGGTGGTTGGAAAAAAAAAACAACTTTATTTTTAATATTTTTTTTATAATTATTTAATACAAAATAATCTGCCAGTAACTCTTTTTATTAAGTACTGAGTACAAGAATGAAAGTACATTACTGACTAAGAAAGAAAAAAATTGGATTCATCTTCCCACTACAATTTTCCCAGGCCCCACAGGTATCACTGGTCTAGACCAATGCCTCCATTTGACATGTTGAGTGACTTTAGCAGGGTCCACTCTTTTGCAAGTATTCAGGGCATTCCATAAAAAAAGAAAAAGACTGACCCAGGACCAAAGAAAGAGAACATCAAAAGAGAATTAGAGAGAGGTAGAAGACAATATATGACCAGGGGATCGATTCTGGCTACAAAGGAGGGCATCTCTGACCATTGAAGTTAGTCTCAAGGGTGACACCAATACTATCTCACACTCAGGTGAATTGTTGTCACCTCATGTTTATTGTCAGATACTACCTAATCATTTGTCCCAGTTAGAAGCTGAGCTGATTCAACAATCAGGAACTCATTAATGTCATTGTCAGGCATGTGGAGAATGTCACCTAGTTGATTCAAACACTGGAACTAAGTAAAGTAGGAGTGGACGATTGTTATTGTTGTTTTATGATACAATTACATTGTGCCCCACCTATTTATTTCAAAGACTTTATAGGGTGACTTGAAGGTATTTGGCAACTATTTCTAGCAGGTCAGGCGACCACATAGAGGTTCTCTGAAATTAGTTTTTTAGGCCAACACAAATTCACATTTGATTGAACAATCCTAAGATTGAAGGCATTCCTGCATGACTATATACATCATTCTTGGTTTTTGAATTTGGTTTGCAAGATTCTTGATGTGAATTTGTGTTGAAACAAATATTGTTTGTGTCTTGGGAGAGTCATTACACCAATAATTAATAAAACACACACACAGGTCCAATTCCACTTCTTTATAGTCAAATGGTTAAATATCTAACCAACTAATTGATCATTTTTTTTTTAATGTGGTGGTTATAACATTGATGTTGTTTAGACTCAGATCAAGAAGACCAATGATCAATGACATTAGAGAGGTTGGGGTGGGGGTTCAGACATAGTTTACCTCAGACTGAATTATTCAAGATGTCTTGCTCCTTTTTCGAAACAGTTATGTGAAGTTTGAGAGATATGTGACTGCTAACTATAAAAGTTTTGAGGGCCCATGTAGAGCCCGTCATTGGTTCGTTTATAAATTTGTAAAATCACGTTGATGTTCGATCAATAAAAATCCTAAGTTACCATTCATGTAATATAATGAAATTCTAAGATTTTAATCTAAATAAGAACATTTATTTTCAGAATAATTTCCTTTTCAAGAATAAATTCTAAAATAATTTTTAATTCATTTAATGTCTTCTCAAAATTAGGGTGGTAGTTGTCCGTAAAATAGGGTTCCAAGCCAAAATAAAATTAGAAAACTCGGAGACAAACGATCGAGTTAACCACCGAGTAGCACAGACCTGCAGGAAATAGCAGCTTAAAGTCACTAAAACCACACCTTAACATTTTAAGAAAGGAAGGACACATTGGACGATATCGTCCTAGGTAACCATAAAGACGGGATGGGCAAGGCTGGAATGCCATTAATCATAGATGTATACAATTAGGGTTAATTAGGGTCTAAACAAAACAAGGTAAATTATCCATACACCAAAAGGCAAAGGTAAAGAATACGCACACCCAGTGTTTAGGGTTAGGGTTTTAATTACACCGAAAACGGGTGGTGTGCGTATTATTTACCTCAGTTTACCAAAGCGGTTAACCAATGTAGAAACACAATAAACACCTGCAATGGATTATCACTCCATCTATGGATCTATGGATACCCGATATCCAATATCGGGTATCTCGTACGTTACGGTCTGAAACAATTCAATTTTTCCCTATTTTGGTTTGAACCCCTAAATTTTCCCTCGTGCACAAAGAAACTTTATCGCAACTACAGCTTTTCAACCGTAAACACTATACGAAATACTAAAATACTACGTATCATGCACTGTACGAAATTCTATTGAAGATTACTGCATGTGCTAACGCGCATGCGCAAAAAACACGAATCCGCGTGTTTACTATTTTTTGAAGGAAAAAGAAAATCTATTCCAAACCCTAAAGTTAACGGGAACCACCGAATATTTTATCCCCTCGGCTATTTTAATATCCACCACTAACCTGTCCTACCGCTGCTTTATATGTATATATATATATATATATATATATATATATATATATATATATATATATATATATATATGTATATATATATATATATATATAAAAAAAATTTAATGAAGCCAAAAGTTACCGCAATTATGCAAAATTTATTTTTTAAAATGGTTAATGTTTACACCTGGCTATCAAAAGAAAAGAAAAAGTAAAATAGGTAAAAAAAAATAATGTGTATTAAACGAATATGAAAACAAAAATATGCGCCAACGAATCGGGAGTGGGGAGAGGACTTTCGGAAATTTCACAAGATCCGATATTTTCCCTCATAACTTTTTAAGAAAATGGATATCTTTTTTAATGAAATTTTATATACATATCTTTCAAACGGCACAGATTACGATTACAAAGAAATTTGTGGGGAAAACTTTTCCTGAGGGGAACGGGAGAGGACTTTCGAAGAAAAAGAAATTCATAAATTGTTTGTTTGTTTTTTTGCTTGAGTGTAATGGAAAAAAAAATTTTTTTTGAAATTTAGATTTATTCATTTTACGTTTGAGTAACAAAAAAAAGTTTCAAAAAAGACCCCAACGGTGGAGATGAGCTAAAAACAATAGCTAAATCGTCCTTAACTTTTTTCCACAGTGAAGCAATCCGTATTCAACACAGTATTTATGAATTTGTTTCTCTCACCGCGACACATGGGATCTTTTTTAAAAATCTTTTTCTACAATTGAAACAAAAAATAAATGAATCTAAAACTTTTTTTTCAAACTTACTTCCATTACAAGCAAAAAAATAATTTATGAATTTTTTTCTCTTCGAAAGTCCTCTCCTCACCCCTCGGAAAAAAATTATCCCCCACGAATTTCTTTATAATCGCAATATATGCCGTCTAAAAGGTATTTATATAAAATTAAAAGATATCCATTTTCCTAAAAGTTATGAGGAAAAAAAAACACATCTTGTGAATTTTCCGAAAGTCCTCTCCACCCTCCGCTCCGGCTCGTCGGCGCAAATTTTTTTCATATTCGTTTAATACATTTTTTTTTTACACCTGTTACACTTGTCTTTTTGTTTTGTTGGCCGGGTGCTAAAGTAAACGTTAACCAAAAATATTCTTTAAAAAATTCAAATAAAATAAAAAAGAAATGTTCGCGTTGATATTATTTTCGCCAAAGCCGTGAACATAAAATGAAATAATTACTTCCCCCGCAAAGGTGTGTTTATAATGTGTTGCATTTATTTCCCTTTGATGAAATCTATCTGGTTTCAGTCACTGGATTGCGACCACGATGGAGCACTACTTTGAAGGGTTTTGCCTGAACAAACTGACCCCGATACTTATATATATATTTTTTAATCCTCGTACATATTCTATCGGGCTCTTTTGCTGTATCGCTAAGCTACGGGGACGTAAACAAACCACCACCGGTGAGAATTACGATGTGCATACAGATTTCGAAAGATAACAGCTATTGCTGTATATGAAAGCCATCGTAAGGAATTTCGATAGCAATCGATGCAGAATGAGGAATCCTTCTCGTACACTCAATAACAAATGTGACATTTATTTTAATTTCAGTTTTGTCTTAATACAATACAATTTGGTTCAATTTAGTAAATTTGTCGACTAAAAGTAACGAAAATCTAATTAAGGAGGGTGTTTGTCAATTATTAAAAAAATATGTATAGCGGTTCGGCAAAAGAGACCGATAGAATAAGTACTGGGCTTACAAAGAATAAGTCCCGGGGTCGATTTGCTCGACTAAAGGCGGTGCTCCAGCATGGCCGCAGTCAAATGACTGAAACAAGTAAAAGAGTATATATATATATATATATATATATATATATATATATATATATAAAGGGAAATAATTATACATAGTAACGTCAGTATGAGGTAGGTGTATATTTTGTTCGACACCGATGAAAATATCTCAAAAATTAAGCAAACAAAAGCTGGCGTACCTACAAGTGTATCTTCACTCGACTTTGTTTCCTCATGACTTTCAAAAAATGGATATGTTTTTTGATGAAAATTTCCTATAAATACCTTTTAAGCGGTGTAGGTAACGATTATTTAAGAATTTAAGTGAAAAAAAAAAATGATTGGTGGGCGTGCACACATACATAACTGATAAGCATCTCATAACTGTTTTCAAAATTTCAAGTCTTTTATGTGATGTATGCTAGTATGTATGTGTACGCGCCCCAATATATACACATACACACACACATATATATATATATATATATATTACGATGTAATCATAATGTACATAATCTGAAAAGTATTTGTAGAATCTTCCATTAAAAAATCCATTTTTCTGAAAGTTATGAGGAAACAAAGTTGGTGGGGGGGGGGGTTATGTCTAAAAGGCTTTTCGTAAGATTATGATTTTAGGATTACTAACCTCATAATTAGAGTGTATTTACAATATTTTAACGTGTACGTAGTTCCGGATTGGGTTCGAACTAGTTTGTTTCTAAACTTCAACATGTTTCAAAATGGGTAAATCAATGACTTATCTATTTCTGACTTTTTTTTAGAAAAACTATTTTCCCATTTCTGTTTTAGACCATCGGAAATTCCGATTGTTAAAAAAAATATTTTAATTTATTATTTATTGGCCATTCTCTATTATTGCACTGCTAACAATAAATATAACACTTCACCTTAAAAAAAAAATTTTTTTCAATTAAAGTGTCGGATTGATACCAGACAAAAAACTCGTTTATATCACTAAATATAATTTTTGTGAACTACATCCCGAATTTATTTAAGCCTTAGAAATTAAAAATGATCTGTTTACTCATCAGTAAAAGGAGGGAGGTAAAACAATTTTTCTTTAAAATCAGAACCTATGATGTTCAAAACATGAAAATTCGAACACCATTTTTAAAGAAAATAATTAGCTTGGGGAAAGATGAATGATTTTTTTAATACTTATGAGGCAATCACATATTCGTTTCGGTAATTCGAAAGAGCCACGTCGGTTTTTCACAATCCCCATTACCGCTGTTCTCGAATTACGCCGTTCCCCTCTCTATTTCATGTTTTGAGTGTGTGCATATAAAAATTTCCTTTACATGTTCTTTCCCAGATGACTCGTAGTGTATGTGTGTCTATATATATATTCTCTAGGCTCACAGTATAATCTTAAAAGCAACAAATCTGCTCCAATATAAATCAAAGCAGAAAAAAAGCTATTTGAACTGAACATATTCCGTTTGGTATATAATAAATAGATCAAAATATACAAAGAAAGATATGGCTTGCAACAGAATCTGACGTCTCGAGAACAAAGCCAGAAAATTGCGTAAGAATGTTAAGGGTTAAAAAAAATCTACCGGGAGTGATTTCGTCTGCTATTTTTCGATAAAATGAATACCTATATCACCGTTCATATATTAAAATCGATTTCTCATAATATTTTCAATTATATAAGCCGAAGAAAAAAACGAACCTGCATGAAATAATTATTGAATGTAAATAATTCAACTAAATGCAAATCGAAAACAAAAATTAATTCCAATTAGTAATGTTATCGACGTCAAAAAAAAAAAAAAAACGATCAATAAAACTCAGTATATTTATTTAGCTCAACCGAACAGGTCAATGACGGAGCTGTTCCTACTTTGATCAACCATTATTTTTTTTACCTTTTGAGAATCAAAGACATTTGATGTTGAGGAAGAGTTAGCTGTTATTACGAGCGACCAAACAGAAGTTCTTTCGATTAAATATTACTTGTGTTTTTGAAGCTGTTAAAAACGTAGCTAAACGAAACAAAATAAAAATCTTTTAATGAAAATCACCATGTTTACATGTTTCTCACTGGAAGTAATTTTAGGAATAATTATAACCAACAGAAAGAAGTATGAAACAGAAAACGAAATGTGTTTATTTAATTTCCAGCTTAGGCACATGGCCACAAATTTCATATACCGGGAAGTCTTTTGGCGTGTTCTTATTTTTTTTGGACATAGTGCGAGCTGACGAAATGAGCGTCAATGCGGTCGTTCGACATGCAAGAAATACCAACCAAATTATCCAAATTGGAAAATGTAATTCTAGATATTAAAAAAGGCAAGAAACCAACTTGGTTGGAAAGCCTTTGGTAATAGGTTTACTTGCTCATTCAGGCACGACTGAACAAGAATTTATTATTTATAGCCCTCCTTGTAAAAGAAGGGCAGTTTCAGACAATTCCATTTCTCCTGCACTGTCTTTTCCCAGATATTTACCCAAGAATATCGTATTTAAGAAAACATCTTTTTCTTAATTTTTAAACGTATATCAAGAAAATCATCTAGAAAGCCGTAAAAATCTTTGTGAATCTTTCGGTCTTTCACATAATAAAAACAATGCAATCGTTTACTAAATAATGTTTTCATAAATTCACATTTCCTAAGTGTGTTGCACAAATGTTTTTCTCTCGAATATTTAACGCGAATAATAGAAATACAAAAGCCAAAACCATATACAAGCATGAGGAAAATTCCTTTTGTCTCTCTCATATATATATATATATATATATATGAGAGAGAGAGAGAACTGCTACATTTGTTTTGATATCGGTAGATTTAATATTTTCAGGCATATCTAACTTCACTGAAATAATTTCTTGATGACCTTCATATCACACACCAACTATTAAATACTACTATAAAATCACTTTTGCATTATTTATTTTAAAAAGCTCATAATCCTGTTTAAGTACAATTTTAGCGCATCAAGTTGAATGAAAATTTATATATTTCTAAACTAGATTATATATTAAATAATCTGTTTGGTACATTGAAATTTTCAATACAATTTGTTACCGATTTTGCAAGCAATGCCGTGATCCGAGTTGTTATTGGCCTCAGGCCAATCTTGACTCAGCAGATTTATGAGGCGTAACAATCTGTTCTGTTTTTTTTTTAATACAAAGTTGCATTGTATCCTTCTTTAAGACGGCAGAGTGTGATTTAAATATTATTTATTTCTGCCTGATCGAGCGATCACTTGGAGGATGTTTCGTTGGTTCGTAAGTCTGAGCTGTCGTTATTAATAGTAAAACACCGTATTCAAGATTTTAGTAAATTGACTGCTTCCGGTAGCAGCCATTTCCATTCTCTGACGCAGTTCTTTTTTCAACCCTTGTAATCTAAAGTCTTCTAACTACGTAAAAAGAAATCAATGCTGCAAAATGGCAAATTGGTCGAGCGTCAGACAAAGTGGCATTTCATTACATCTTTTTATGTTTTGAGTTCAAATTTTCCGCAATCGATAAAATAAGTTTTGGACTCGGTCTTGTAAATTGTAATTAACTTGTAGAACTAATATTAATATTCATTTATTGGATGCAGTTGACCCAGTACTTATGAAAGACAAAGGGATGTAAACAAATACTACAAAGGTATTTTGTTAGTATGATGCAACAGTGATTGTATAATCCACCCGTCGTCACATTTAGATTAATAAACACAAATGTGTTAATTTATTAATTTACTAATCATATCCCGTCATAGATAGTGAGTTTAGGTTGTGAATTTTTCGTAGTGTTAAAACGGTGATTTGGAAACAATAAAAACACTCTGGAAACCTCTGGCATGAAAGAGTTTCGGATCTTTTCTTTTTGAACGGCAGACAATTTCTAATAAACTAAACACTTTAAAACTTTGTATACTGGTAGAATATGTCAAAATAAAACATTTTTTTCTCTTGGCTTTCTTGAGAAAATTGTAATTTGTTTGAATAACGTAGTTTAATTTTTCGAATTTTAACCAATCCTATGCTCTCTTTTGAGCTAAAATCATTTGCTGCGTCTAAAACTGAGACAACATCCTGTAACTAATCCTAAATTTTTTTTTTTAATTGTTACGCGTGTAAAAAAAACTAAAGCAATGGAATTAAATTAATTTAACAATTAAGAAAAAAAAATTAGGGTTAGGGGGAGGTTTAGGGTTAGTTACAGGATGTTGTCTCAGTTTTAGACGCAGCAAATGATTTTAGTTGAATGGAGGTAATCGATTGGTTAAAATTGCCGAAATGCTCGGATTTTCAGACGAAATATCTTACAAACTATTGAATTTTCTCAATAAAACCAAGAGAAAATGATGTTTTATAAATACATTCTACCAGTATACGAAGTTTAAAAGTGTTTAGTTAACTAGAAATTGTGTTGACATCTGCCGTTCAAAAGGAAAAGATCCAGAGTTTCTAGTTCCGTCTTTTCTAAAGATTTCAAGATATGAAAATAAGTGTTAACTAAACATTACGATCATACGCGAAAGTGGCATGGTCGAATGCTGCCTGCGTGGGTAAACACCGACAGACATTTTCCTACATTAGGCACAAGGGCTGAAATTTTGGCGAAAGGGAGCTAGTTGAGGACATCGAACCCAGTACTTAACTGCTTCTTATTTTATCGAAGCTGTAAAAGTGAAAGGCAAAGCCGACCTCGGCGGCATTTGAACTCAGAACATAAAGAGTTGAAAGAAATGCTGCTAGGCAATATGTCTGATGCGGTAACGAACGCGCAGCTGGCAGCCTTAACCGATCAACCTTATAGTGGTAACGAATAAAGTAAGGTAACGACAAGTGGAAGTGAACACATTCAAATGTTACAGAAGGGAGGTGATCGCAGGGAACGAGATGTCGGTACTAGTAGCGTAGACTGGACCCGGTTTGCGCAGACGCGCGAGCCAGACGTAGGCAGTCGATCCTACGAGCTGGCTGGCGCATGCACGATATATACTTGTATATACAAGTATATATCGTGCATGCGCCAGCAGCTCGTAGGATCGACTGCCTACGTCTGGCTCGCGCGTCTGCGCAAACCGGGTCCAGTCTACGCTACTAGTACCCGAGATATCGAGGAGTAACGCGTGACTGATGAAGGAGAAAAGCCGAGAGAAATGATTGGTGTGAGGTACGAGTTATTTCGGGAGACAGGTGCGATGGGGGGGGGCAGGTAGGTAGATTATCCCAGGGGTCCCTAATCACCGGGCCGCAGAGGAGGAATGAACTTTTAAATTTTATTCCTATTTTATTGATTATCGCTACCTGCAGGATGTTTTATGTATTATATACGTAATAATTAAATTATATATTTTATGCACATTATTGTATTTTGTCCATGCGCATGATTCCACTGTCCGTGGAAAAACCGTGTTGCATGAAACTGGTTTGAAGTGAAAAAGTTGAGGACCGTTGGGTTATCTGATCATTTCCAATATACTCAGCACCATTATAAGTGTGCGTGCTGGTGTGTATCATCATCATTTAACGCCCGTTTTCCATGAATTGGACAGCTTGACAGGGGCCGACAAGGCCAGGAGCCGCACCAGGTCTCACAGTCTGTTTTAGTTTGGTTTCTACGGCTAGATGCACTTCCTAACGTCACTTTACTCGTGCTTATACGCGACACCAACACTATATATATGTGCGCATATATATAGTGAAAATTTACAAAAAAAACCCCAAAAGACGGGTGTGTAAACGACAAACTGATGTATTAGTTTAACGTTCGGGAAGTGAGTCTTTTACGTTTCGAGCCAACGCTTTTCGAAGAAAGGAACACAGAAATAAACAAGGAGAGAAAATAGAAAAAAAAGTATAGCGGCTAGCGATCTATCATGGCGAATATATAATACTATCACTATGACCCGGCGTTGCTGGGTCATAGTGCTAGTGCATGCATATACAGCTGCGTGCGCACATACACGCGAGTACTGTCCAAATCTCTGACCAATCACATACAGCTAGCTGGCATTCAATTGGCGTATCAAGTTTCGGGCATTTTGATTGGGTTTTGGATAGAAAATTCACCAAAAATCACTTCTATTGATTTTTTTAATGGCTTTGCGGGGTGACTGGGGAAATGTGAAGATGTGCACGACCACCCTTGGACGGTTTTGAATGACCATAGAAAGTGCGAGCTCTCTAACTGAAAAATTGTTGATTTGTATAAAGGACACACACGCAGACATGTTGCCGTTTATATATAGAGAGATATAGGAAATGCATTTACCAAATCAACATTTCTGATAATTCGTTTTGAACTGAAAATATGGACACGGTTGTGTAATTCAGAAGCTCGCTTTCCAATCACGTGCTTTTGAGTTAAGACTCATTGCCTGGCGTCCAACCCATGCTAGCATGGAAAACGGACGCTAAACGATGATGATAATGATGATGATGCCTGGCATCTTGCGACAAGTGTTTTCTACTTTAGCCTCCAATGCCTTGCAGATGATTTTGGTAGGTGGAAACTGTGTAGAAGCCCGTATACAAAACGCCTATGTATTGCTAATTAACTCAAAAGAAATCCATCTTAAAAACCAAGTACAGACTATGTAAGACAGCTACAGTAACCTTACAGAAAAATATAATATTGTAAAAAAAGAAAAAAAATCATAACCATAAATCAGTTCCACCGCCGATGTTATGATATAGATTTTGATTTAATTGAGTGTAAAGACTTGTAGAATTAGAACCGCAACTGCTCAAAAATAATTTAAAAGATGTGAAATAAAGAATATTACCTGCCGCAATTTACCACTCCACAACATAAACAAATCCAGGGACTTTTTTCTGTTTTACACACTGAAAGCAAAATAAACAAAAAATGTTAAGTTGGAGATATAACAAACATTGAAACGAAGTTAAATACATTTATTGCAGAGAGGAGGAAACAAAACCAGAGAACTGAAAGCATCTGCGTCACTAGTAGTCATAACAATAACGGCATAATGACCTTACATATTAAATACGAAACATGATGTAATTTAGAGAGGAAGGGAAATTAGAATTTGTGGCATTTATGCTTTTCCCAAGAAAATTAACAGTGAAAGTGAAGTGAGAAACCAGGCCGTCGTTTGTCTCGACTCACTGCTTGAAGATGTCTCTTGCTCCAAGCATTTTACTTGTTCAAGCATATAAGATAATTATAATTTGTTAATTCGGCATAAAATGTTTTTTAAAAAAATTTGAGAACGGAAGCTTTGTGACGTACATTATTAATGGATATTGGAAGAGAAAGAAGAAAAAAATTTAATAATCCTTCGTTCGCCTCAAGAATCTCAACCTAACACGGCTTAAAAACAATGCCGATTTCTCTGCTCAGAACAAGACGAGAAGGCTAGGCTATTATGAAAGGAAACATACAAGTTATTAAGGAAATATTGGGATAAGCTACGGTTTCAGACATAAAACATTCAATTGAAGCCGAAAAAACACTGGAACATTTCCAAATAACAACAGTAGTTTCTACACAGCAGGAAAACCTACTAAATAACACTATAATAATAATAATAGTAATAATAGCAAAATCACCAGAGGACCTCAATATATTATGTCATAGAGTTCTATTCCTTAAAATCACTAACAAAAAGAGCATTGAAGACAGTGGTTCAATATTTTATGAAACTTGATTGAACTAAACACTAATATCACACCAACCCAGCTCTGACGTATAAAAGAATATTAAAGCATCTTAAACCTTTTCACTAGTTTTATAAATGAAACACCAATAGTGCTGACAGACGACACATCATATGAAAATGCTGTTGAAATAAAATCCATTCACCATCACTCCAGTAAGAGAAAGAAAGAGAAAAGCTACATAAAGTATATTTGGAATGAAAAAATAAAAAAAAAGGAAAATCATGTTTGGTGGAATAAAATAAAACCCGCTTTTCAACTTTTAGTAGTGTTTGTTGGGTTGTCTAGGATTTCGAGTGGCATCAAGTAATGATGGCAATAGGGTTAAGGAAGTATAATAAACAGCTTGGATTGAAAATCTGAGATATAATCAATCATAAAAAGAAGCAAGAGTTTTTTTTTTTTTCGTGTTTTTATATTTATTCCTGGCTTATAAATTCTTTCAAAGCTAGTCTATCCTGCAAGATCAACACTGCATATCTAGTTAGTGTATTATATCAGGTTTCAAACGTGATGCTTTTCAACATTTAGAATGAAAGAAACATGTTCAATACGAATGATGCATAATAAACTATACATAAAACAAGCCTTTAGAAAAAAGATGAATGCCGTTACATGGTACGTTTTTTCACGCTTCTAAATAAAGACGGTCGTCTTAAACAAGAGATTCTTTTATTTAAGGAATGCCTTTGGTTTGATAAAATTCAATATATTGCTGGTAATTTTATACCTCTACATAATTCACTAGAACCCCCCCCCAGTTAAATACCCCTCAAACCATATACCCTACCATCTTTGAAAAGGACATTAGATACACTATATTTGGGGGGGGGGCATGGCCACGGTTGGAATGTCTTTGATCATAGGTTTGCTCGATGAGGGCTGACATGGAATTGAGCAAAAACAATATTCACAACACAATGAAGTTTGATATCTGAACTGTTTCCCCCCACAACCACCCCCGCCTGCCCTTTGCACCAATGCCGGACGAAATGCCATAATACGAGATGGTGACGTTTACAAAATAAAAGTATGAATCTACTTTATCGCTCACGAATAATAAATGTCGCTCGCGAGTAAAGGGATGGTGGTCCATAGTTTAATATAAATGTTTATCCTATCCAAGTCGGACTTGATCCAGGAGAGTAAAACCAAAGGCATTCCAGCTTGACAATACCCTTTTATTTAATTAATTAATTTATTTGTAAGGTATATCTTGACCACCAGATTCGACTAGTCTTTTTAGTAGGCCAAGCAACGCGCAAAAAGCTTTGTTGTTGGTTCAATAATATATATTTTATAATGTATCTAGATTAGTGTTTCATTAATGTTCAATCTTTGTAGATATCGACTCAGCTTTTCAACTTCCCAGAGCTGATTTAAAAAAAAAAAAAAAAAAAAGCAACATTAACATTCCCAGTCAGCAAAAATGGCCGTAAGACCGACTAAATAACGACACTGCGATAAACTTTCCCTCGGAAGAACTTCAAAGGATTTTAAGCTTGGATCATTAAAGATCAAGAGTATATTTAATACCAGATACATTATTTTTTAATATCAATACAAAATCACAAATACAAATATATGAGGGAACAGTTATTTTCACTTAACTGAATTGACCCCAATAATTAAATAGATGGTTATTTTAATGACTTTGACGGTAATTGAACTCAGAAACAAAACTAAATAATCTAATGCCTTTATCAACTATATTTCACCTCATTAAATGATACTAAGAATAAATCCATCAACGATGCAAATCAAATCTAATTAATGGTTGTATACAGTGCCATGTGGAAGAATTCAAAAACAGAGGAAGTCATACGTTTATATCCAAAAGTGTCCAATGAAACCTCTAGTGCGCTCTGGGTTGGCTAAAGAAGGTTCACGTTGCGTGCATGTATGTACACATGTACACACACACACGTGTAGTCTACAGGATTATAGATATACCATAGTTATTTAATACCTAGTGCGAAATCGGTTGGCAAGAACGGCTGAAATGGATCTATGGTACTGCATACTTTTATTAATATACCCACTCTGTTGAGAAATATACAAGTGCATATTTTTAATGATTTTATGGATTCTTAGACGACTCTGTGTGTGTGTGTGTGTGTGTGTGAACATCATTATCATCCTTTCCAAACAAGCACAACTCCATAATTTTGTCTTACATGTCTACTGCAAACTAAAACATCTTAATAAATATGTGTGTGTGTGCTTGTTTTAAGCGTGAGTGAATTCATATTGAAATGAAATCACCAACTTAGTAAGAAGCTAAGCTGGATGAGTAGAAAGACACAAAATGAAAGAGATATAGACAAAGAAAAATACAAGTGATGAATAATACATCTTAATGGAGGAGAATGATCCGTCTAGAAGTTGATGCCTTTTCTGATCCCATAATAATTTATTCAAAGGTATTTATTTATATTCATCAATGCCCAACAGTACAAATCAATTAAAAACTTATCAACATTTCCCTATCTGTCAGCATTAATTCAGCTAAAATAATATAGTTTTCCAGATTTACTTGGAACAGATAAACAAGACAATAATATACATAGAAACAGACAGCTTTTAACATCATTTCCCTTGATTACTAAAAATCGCGAGCCTTAAATTTAAGAAGTCCGTTTAATTATTTCGCTTTCTTCAAGTATCATCGTATAACCCTGATGGATTTAGTACAGTTTTGATCTGTTAATAAATAAATCAATCGAGTACAGAATATCGATGTGACAGTGCCTAGTTAAGTTTTAAAATAGAGGATTTCTTAAAAGATTAATGTTATTTGTTAGACTAGGTTCCTTGGCATGGGCAGAAACAGCACCTATGAAGGGCGTTGTGAGATCACATTGGGATTTGGGGGTTTAGAGAATGGTCTGATTTTAGCAATAAAATATTTAACTCAGATTCACTATTTCTATTTTTAATTAAATCGTTACGAATAGGACATTGAGATCAATGAACAGAAAGAAACATGACTGGTGCTGAGCCAAGTGTCTGTCTTCTGCTATAGGTTCGGGCCGACCAAAGCCTTGTGAGTGGATTTGGTAGACGGAAACTGAAAGGAGACCGTCGTGTATGTATGTATATATAAGTGCACGCGCGCGCGTGTACCCACAATCGCCTGACAACCGGCGTTGGTTTGTTTACGTCCCTGTGACTTAGCGATTCGACGAAGGTCACTGATAGAATAAGTACTGTACTGGATCAATTCGTTCGACTAAAATTCTTCAAGACGGTGCTCCAGCATGGCCGCAGTCTAATGACTGAAACAAGTAAAAGATATAAGTACTTGGCTTTAGTAATTTCCATTAAAAAATAAAATCAACTCAGATACACAAGTTCATACAAATATCTAAACGAAGCCAGAGGCTGGATTGGATATTATTAAGAGCATGAACAAACTACTGCGCAAAATTACGTTCTGTTTTATTAAAACAATCTCTTTTTACGTCATCCAGTGAAAGTCGCACTGAATTACATTAAGATGAAGTGCTGATTGAGAACATTGATTGGCATTGATTGAACAGATTTATGATCAAAGGCATTGTACCTATCACCATCTCATCGTTTTGAAAGTGAGTATAGGAAAACATTATCCAACAATGAGATTTGGCTGTTGTTTCTAGCATGTCTAGCGGCCATGTAGAGGCTTTCTCGTTGGCCCGTAAAGGATAAATGTATTTCAGACAAGCAATTCATCCATTAAGAAATAAGATCTGCAAAGAATATGTAAAAAAAAGAAGAAGAAAATGATACTAGCTATCTTTCTTTAATGATTTCTCTTCCAGATTAAATTTCAGCTTGGCCAGTGTCCAAATAATATAACTGACAGTTTTAGGGGATCTTCCTACTCATTCTCTCTCCTCTGCCTTGAAGTTCATGATACCAACAAATTTCCCACCATCGTGGCCAGAACAATAAAAATTCGGCAGTCAGCAACAAAAAAACAAGCTCCAACTGTTTTTAGATAGCAGCCAAAATCGCCCTCATTTACACTCCATGTTTAAAAAATGTGTGTGTGGGGGGGGGGAAGACACATTGTAAATTGCGGTCCAGTATTTATAGGTTGGAATGCCTTTGATTATGGATCAACTCAATGAGAGCTGACTCGGAGCTGAAGAAACCAAATAATTTATCTTAGAAACCAAGCAACAAGAATAACAATGAACAAAAAACTCTCAAAAGACTAAATTTCAAGAGGCAAACCATCTACTTTTCTGCTCCAAGATAAACCATAAGAATGAGAACAAATTGTTGATATTAAGGCCCGATTGCACAGACAAATGGTTAAATACACTCATATGGTGTACATCCATCCCCTTAGTGTGTTTAGAATATTTTCATTATTTGAATTGAACTTAGAAGCTCACTAAGGTTTTATTAGTTATACACACAGCAGACTTCCTGAAAGTTTCTGTCAGCTTACAAGGTGTGTGTCATTCCGTTATTAAGAACGTAGGGTGTGCTTTCTGACAGATTTGGTAGCTATTTTAAACAGGTCGAGCAACCGCATAGTGTAATGATTCCTAACATTTTTTACAGTTTGCACCTCCTGGAAATTTTTGATTAATTTTTGCACTCCATACAAAGTAGGAGATGAAAATGTAAATTTCCTAGTATAACTAATTTATTTTTAAATTGAGCCAGTTATACAGTGCAGTGCAATAATAAAGTCTTTGGTGCGTTTAAAATTATTTTTAAGAGCAAGTTAATAATCTTATTCTGATTTTAATAAAGTGTAATATATACTTTTCCTCTTAGTCGCACTCACTGAAATGACATCTTACAGAAGCTGGTTAGGCAGGAACTTTGGTGGAGAGGCTTCCTAAGATGAAAATGTGACATATTTGATCACATTGCAAATTAAAATTTAAGCTTACCCCAAATCAAGTGTGCTCCTGTAAGAGAGAATATTAAGGCATAACAATTCTTCCTGGATATATTTTATCCACGTGGAAGAGAAGGGAGCTTATAGATCAGAGTGAAAGCTATGCAATGTAAAACCCCCTTGTTGGTAAGCAAACAGCCTGGGAATATGAAATGAGAAGAGAGAGAGGGAAACTGTATATGAAAACAAAAGCAATAAACAAGTAAATGATTGAAATAGAAAAGGCAATAATAATAATAGTAATAATCCTTTCTGCTAAAGGCACAAGGCATAACATTTTTGGCGGGAGGACTAGTCGATTACATCGACCCCAGTGCTCAACTGATACTTATTTTATCGATACCTACAGGATAAAAAGTAAATTGTACAGGCGTTATTTGAACTCAGACCGTAAGGACGGACGAAATGCAGCTAAGCATTACGCCCGGCATGCTAACGACTGTGCCAGCTCGCCGCCTTACCAATAATAATAATAATATTGCTTTCAGATTTTGGTACAAGGCCAGTAAGTTAGGGGGAAGGGATAAGTCAATTACATCGACCCAGTGCTCAACTGGTTCTCATTTTATCGATTCTAAAGGATGAAAGGCAAAGTCGATCTCGGCGGAGTTTGAACTCAGAACACGAAGACGGACGAAATGCCTCTAACGAACGATTCGGCCAGCTCGCCGCTTTACTAATAATAATAATAATAATAATGTTCGGATATACTTGAAAGTATATGTAGTAGTTGTTTAGCTCAAGGTCAACAAACCCTGATCAAAGTATCTATTCTCACACACTCACCCCAGGTATTGTAAAGCCCGGACATTTTCCAGTATGTCCCCCACCAATTTTTGTTTCAAGATTGCAGGGCGTAATTTGAGACATTTGGCTGTTGTTTCTAACAGGTCGAACGACAACGTAGTGACACCCTCGACACGTGTTTACTAAATTATAATCTTAGTATTTTAATGTCATAAAAAAAAAATTATATATATATATATATATATATATATATATATATATATATATATATATAAGGACATGAACGGTTAAGTCGTCGCGGTCCTGTTATTTAATTCCAGGTCAGCTCTGATACGACCGACCTATCTATGAGCAAAGCGATTCCAGCCATGACCATCATCATCGCATGACATTTTAGAGCTATGTCGAAACTTGTATTATCCAATGCGTTCTTTTCTTAGTCAAGACGACAGAATGACGTTTTAGGGTAAGTTGGTTGCTATTTCTACAGGTCAAGCGATCGTGTGGAAGCTCCCTTGTACGTGTTTATTGTTCAGCCGAGATCGAGATCTATGATCACAGACATTCCAACCGTGACATCTTGCCGTTTTAGAGATTATATGTAGGACTACATTATCTAATATGTTCTTTATCTAAGACGGGGGTGATTTAAGGGAGATTTGGCTATTTCTTTCTAGCATGTTGAGAAACTATATTAGAAGCACCTCACTGTATACGTTGCTGTTGGTCAGCACTGGCCGAGAATGCGGGAAGACAGCTGATAAAACATTTTTGCCATTCTGAACTCTGACGAAAGTATTCCAATCGTGGCCATCCTATCTTTTTTAAGGATAATATGGGACTACATTATCTAATGCGTCTTTTCTATATTTAAAACAGGAGGGTGCGAGTTGGAGATTTGACTGCTATCTCTAGAATGTCGAGCGACCGCGTTGAGGCTCCCTCGCTAGCTTGCTGTTGTATGTGTTTTAATAGATGGCGTCGGTTATGAGATAAAGGAAGGGTTTCCTTGGTGGGGAGTCAGTGACCGAATGTTCGTTTTAATTTAGACCAGCTGAAGGTAGTCGACCAACTGAGCTTGTTGGGTTTTAACATAGATTTTGTTTTTATTTTTCACTAGAATTGTCTAGTTGTTATAAACGTGTAATTAATTATCAATATTTTTTTAATAGATAATGGAAACAACGAAACGGTAATTATAACAACGAGCCTCTATATGATTGTCCAACATGCTAGAAATAACAGCCAGATTTCTTTTCCTACCGTTTTAAAACACATTGGATTATAATGTTGTCCTAATAATACACTATCTGAAATTTTTAAAAAATGAGATGGTCATGGCTGGAAAGGAGCTAAACGACATCAGCAACGTTATCAAACAAATATATTCATTTTCTATTTTAGCCTTCATTTAAATACACAAATCAATAATTAAATGCTAATAAGACAGCCTAAATATATGTATAATGAGAAAATAAATTCTCTTGGCTTGAAGACAATCTAAAAGGCAAGCAAGCTAGCTAAGCGTGGTAGAGGGGAAAAGGATAGTTGGGGCCATTTTGTCCAACGAGAACCCCCTGAGGGGGGACAATGACTCACTAAAGTTCATAAAAGAATAAGGAAGAGGGGAAAAAGGAAATCAAGAAGAAAAATGTAAGCGGGACTATATAAAGTGTGTGAATAAGGTAGCAAGCTAGCTTTATCCTTTTTAACTGTCATCCTGATGTCAAAATTACTGTCCACTTGCCAACAGTAGATATACACATTAAACAATCCTAATTAATTAATTAATTAGCTATACGCATGCATTAAATTAGACGAAAATTTAATTTTTACCCCGTGATATTTCAAAAATATAATTAATTCCAATTACTGCTTAAAACTTTTTTTTTTAAATCTTACTTAGAATCGTAACCGAATCGTGAAAATAATCAACACAAAATTGATCTCCATTAAAAAATAAAAACCAAATTTAATCAAATTAAATTAAAAACACAACGAAATAAACGAAGAGGCATGTGTACATTTCGTGTTGTTGTACAGGTATTATTAATTGGTGAACTGTAAAAATGGAATAAATAAACAAGGGAGGATTTTAACGATTACACCGTTTCCCAATATTTCAAAACAGTGCGAAGCGTTCTTTGTTATTCCTGAATCCTTCTTACACTTCTCAAAACTTATTACTTTCTCTATTTCTAGCATAATAAAGACGAAAGATCGCCGAAATTCGTTATATTGGAAATGATCAAATTAGCCACTGATAATTAGGAAACCATCTATCTATTTATATATATATAAGAGTGAATTAAATTATCTCTTCTGTTATTCAAAGGCTTAATTGTTAGCAGTAATGATGAAGAAATAACATTCCAAAAGATTTTGTTTCAATCATCCATAGCGGTTGTTTAAAAAAATCTTTCACGTGTAACAAACAAACATACTAAATAAAAAAATTAAAAACTGTTAAAAGAAAAAAGATAGATTATTACAAACATAGAATGGGTATTTTATATAAGTTTAAAAATAAATTGAAATAATTTTTTTAAAAAGGGGGAAAGCGATCGAAAGAGGAGAAACAACAATAATAATAATAATGATAATAATCAGGGTGATGATGATGATGATGATGATGATGACGAAGAAGAACAATGAAATAAGGGAGATTTCGTAAATTTAAAGATTCGGTGAAATGAATGTTGCAGTTAGCACATGTCTAAAGTTGGTTGGAATGTCTAGTAATGAAATTAATGAAGCATAACATGAGAGATGTCAAGAGGAAATGTTTAAGCCGGTTGTTCCACCAGTCACACACATAATAATAATAATAATAAGGCTATGATAGTGATGGTGGTGGCAGTGCTCAGTATTTAGGGAATTATTTTAATGTCAGGCTTGGGATCTTGCTACAAAACAAAGGCTTGCGGTTTTTTTTTTTTTTGACACTTTACCTGAACAAGTAAACTGCTGGGGAAGGTTTTCTGACTTTACAGAGGGCGCCGTGATTTTTGCACTTTCCTCAAGATGCGGACACTCCATTTATACGTAGATTTCACGATCAAGTATCCAGTTTGTGTTGTTTTGCGGGAGGGGGGGACGCTTTTTTTTTTTTAACTTTCAAAAATCTTAAAGAGAATCGCAATCCTCTTTCACAGTCTATATGTACATATTTATATGTATAAACATACATATATACATATATGTGTATGCGTGTGTAAATATAACGTAAACCTTCTTGAATCAACTACCTCCCGGTCATGTACGTACAGCCTCCACCTCTTCACTCGGGTCAACGGGAGTGAGAATAATGCGCATATGACTAACACTAAAGTATTTCTTTAAAAAGAAAATTATTAACAGCTTGAATTTCTGTTAAGAACGAATGTTTAAATATTCTTATTATTATTAAGCAGTTCCATTGTAACTATCAGATAGTTTTTTCGTCGGTTTTACTTTTCAGGATTTTAGTGTCGACACCGATCTAGACTATTGTGCGGATAAACTTGTTTGCGCGGTACGTTCGCCGCCGTCTTAGCGGGTCATGTGATTTATCTGCTACATTGATGTTAAAACACTCAGTCTTCTTCCGTCTTTCTGTCTTTACGTTTGTTTGTGATTTCATCTTACTCTCTCGATCCTGCTACTTCCCTCTTATTTCTTTCACTCTTCACTGGATTTTACTCTTTATTCATCATCAGTTCTATCGACAAGGCATGTCTTGGAATCAAATATTAAAAAAAAAGATGACGAATATTGACTTTTCTGAAAAAGTAGTCGTTTCTATGTTTACCAAGATTTAATATTTTTTGTTAATCTTTATTTTATAGTTAAACGAATTAGAATTTACTTTCTGGGACAAAACTACTCGCATACTTTTCATTATATGAAGTGAAAGACGATAAACTATTATTTTTCAAGCACATTCTTACGGATACAAAATTACGGAGGTCCTACAACACAAACAACCATCATGCGTCTTGGACTTGCTACTCGTACGACTGTGTATGCGATTAAAACCCTTGAAGCCATACAGGTTATTGCTAAGAATTGTAAGCTAATTCACCCTGCTCGTACCATGCCTGATTCGTGGGCATGTATTCAGCGGTGTGTATGCCGTCGATTAATTCGAAATTCCTATACATACAATCAATACAATGTGGACTGTAGTTTAATTAACCATGCCGACATGGATGGCAACGTGTGGTACCATCACATTTGCAAGAATAAAAAGTCGATTCGTCATGGAAGCTGATTTGGCAACGGTAAAAATCTGTTAATTTGCTGTTGGTCCTACGACTTCCCATAGAAAGACATTGCCAGGGAATCGGATATACAAACGAGGTGCGTCGGTTGGTGCAATTCTTGCAGAGATATTTGCCAAGAAGGAATTATCCGTAATCCTCAACAGAGGTTTGATTCGAATGGTAGCTTGTGGATGTAAACAAGGGAAATATTTCCATCGAAATTACCTGAGGGGCCATTGGGCTGTTCAGTGCAATTAGGCATAGGTCCGGGAAATATTTTGTGGCGAAAGTAACAGATAGTAAGATATTTTGCGTCATTTAACGGCGCAGTGGATCCTACCTGGTGCCAACATTGTGAGCGTTGGCTGGAGAACCTAGATAACAGTGGTGCTCAACCATTTTTCCCCCTATAGACCACTTTGATTCCTGTTTTACTCGGTTGAACCTTCATAACCATTCGGTGTTTAAAATAGCTTATATTTTTATAATTAAATATCGTTAGGAATTGTGTAAAATAATTGTCAAAATAATATTTTGTGTATTGTAAAGGTATAATCAATTTATGGCACTATTTTTAACAAAATCTTATTTGGACATCCCTCCCCCATCAAGGGTCATATGGACCACTAGTATAACTAGAGTGTGTGCCGCCAGAGGTGACCCTTCCGTTTTCCGCTCCTAATTATTGTACACCGTGCTCAGGTGCACCACAACGATGTTTACACTCATTCGGTCTTACATTACGATCACAAATCTGTAGTCTCTAGAGATTACCTGCACATACACAGACCGTGGAAGAAATGTGGGTGCGAGTCAAGAGAAGAATTCGACGACAATTTGGAACATTCGAACAGCTTTCTGTGAAGGATAATCACAGAAATTCTGTGAAGGATAAATCAGTCTTTCAACTATTGTCTAGCACCTTTATGTGACGTTTACGTCTTTTAAAAATCTTTCGATATAGATATATATATTTATACACGCACAACTACAGTATGATGCCACTCGGATTTGTTTTCTGGTAACTTTCTGTAAGATGCTTATCTTACAATGAAATTTTGTCAAGATAGGTTTTCCCCTTGTGTGAAGAACGATTATGCTGACATTTGAAAAAAGATGTTTTTCTTTGGGGTGGGATGGAGTCAGTTTCGGATCATTTTCTACCCACCTGCGATTTTACTTCTTCTTTAAAATAGATATTTTGCAGAAATACATTTCCAAGAGGGTACATTACGTAAGGTTGTTATCTCAAGCATATAAAATCTGTAAAACGCTAAAATTACGGGAATTGGTGTTGGCAAAGTTTGGGGGGGGGGGGGGTTATCAGAAGCCCCCCCCCTTTTTTTTGAAAGCTAAATTTTATCAACATAATCGCAATCTACACCCTCGAAAACGTATCGGCAAAATTTCATTTTAAAATATGCGAAGTGAGACACCAAACTCGTCTTATCTCGCACCGTCGATTAACCATTTCAGAATCACCAAACATCCAATGACCCTCATACCGCTCTCTTCTGGGATACTTCCGATACTTATATCGTCACGGTTATAGGACGGCCAATGTGCCAGGTTCTGTGCTCTGCTTCTTGGATCCTTTCTTTTCTTCCCTCTGCTTATTTAGTCATTTTCGTGGGGGCTGGTTGGTTTGTTTTTTGGGGTTTTTTTATCATTTTACTTTGACATTTTTTACATCTTTAAAATAGATTTACTCAAAATTTCACCCCTAAAGATGAGGTTAATGATCCGAAGAATTACGATAATAATGCTTTAAAGTTAGATATATAGCTCCAGATCATCTCTGACTGAAAACGACCACCTGGCGTAATATACCTAGGGCTACAATATCCTGTTTGCCCTTGTTTTAAAACTCAGTACAGCATTGTCTGAGGAAAATTTGGCTGCTATATCTAGTAAGCTAAGCGGTCACTGAGAGGCTTCCCTGTTTTACAGTTTAGAAGGATAGATTAATATTAAATTTTGATAAGTTTTACATTAGAAATGAAGGCAATAGCTATCACTTCTCTCACCCAGCATGCATTAGATACTTAATCCGGAGTTGCTCCCAAGTTAACTTGCAATAATTAATAGATGTACATGTGTGTGTGTGTATGTATATACACACACACATGTATGTAGTCTTTACTAGTGTTTTTTTTTTGTTTAGTTTCCGGGAGAGAAAATAAGTCCTTCCATTGTAAAAGCACGTGTATCAACAAGGTAACTCGTATGTAATTGCAAACAAAATTTTAAAATGAAAAAATATAAAAGGTGTAATAATGTATAAATTTCGAAAAGCTGCAGTTTTCTAAAAGAGGCAAAGAAAACACAAAAAGTTAATATTTTCTTTTCGTTTCAGTATTTTGAATGTACCAAGATGTTTTTATACATCCCTCCACAATTTTTCTGTTTAGGGACATACAAGTGCATAATTAAAAATGATCACCGACAATAATGGGAAATGTACAAAAATAGTTTATGATGAATGACCGAAACGAATAAGCAAATGCTTTAAAGTATGTTGTTATTAAATAAATTTGTTTTCATTTCTAAACAGTATTGTGTATTTAATTTATTAAGGTAGAATCATAGGAAATAAGACATATCTTTAAAAGAATTACGTGTCATCTCATTTCGAAAAGGAAGCGAAAGTGTTAGAAACTTTTCGGAAGAGAAATTAATGAAGGCAGACGTCTGTCTTCCTAGACAATTATATAAAAGTCGAAAGTATTTGTTGACTAATGCCGAAGTGTGGCAATTTAAAATAAATATATTATTTTCGGGAATGTTTTCTTAATAACTTATATAGGAGTGGCTGTGTGGTAAGTAGCTTGCTAACCAACCACATGGTTCCGGGTTCAGTCCCACTGCGTGGCACCTTGGGCAAGTGTCTTCTGCTATAGCCCCGGGCCGACCAATGCCTTGTGAGTGGATTTGGTAGACGGAAACTGAAAGAAGCCTGTCGTATATATGTATATATATATTTGTGTGTCTGTGTTTGTCCCCCTAGCATTGCTTGACAACCGATGCTGGTGTGTTTACGTCCCCGTCACATAGCGGTTCGGCAAAAAGAGATCGATAGAATAAGTACTGGGCTTACAAAGAATAAGTCCCGGGGTCGATTTGCTCGACTTAAGGCGGTGCTCCAGCATGGCCGCAGTCAAATGACTGAAACAAGTAAAAGAGTAATGGTGTTGAAGAATGAGAAAAATTTATAATACCCCATGCTTTTAACAATTCGTTTCGACCATTCAGGTTAACCAAGTTATATTTTGTACATTTCCGAACCCGTTCGTTTCATTTGCGCGTGCGCAAATGCAAGTTAAATGGCAAAGAGCAGACGATATTTGTTTAACAAAAAAGAAATCAAAATTTTAAAATTTTTACGTTTTTCGACGCTAATTTTTTTCAACACTAATTAGTTAACTTATTTGTTAACATTGTTAAAAAAAAAACTTTTTTTTTAGGTGTTATTTGAAATAACACTTTTTCACGCATATCTCTGTTGTAAGAAGTTTGCTTCTCAACCACAGGGTTCCAGGTTCGGTCCTGTGTAAAATTTGAGTGTCTTCTACTACAGCTATGGACCGACTAAATTCTTGTGTGTGAATTTAATAGACGGAAACTGAAAGAAGCCTGTTGTATATGTCTATGTTTGAGAGCGGGCGAGTGTGTCTGTGTTTGCCCACCACCACCACAGCTTGACAACCGGTGTTGGTTTGTTTACGCCCTTATAGACTCGGCGGTTTGGCAAAAGAGACTGATGGAAAAAGTACTGAGGTCAATTCATTCGATTAAAACCCTTCACGGTTGTACCCTAGCATAGCCGCAGTTCAGTGATTGGAATAATTGCGAGATAAAAGGTAATGTGTAGACCCTTTCGTTGTCCCTGATTAGCCCCTTGTATGCCTTGTTTCAACAGACCGCTGTGATCAACTGTGTTTTAGTTGTGATTTGGCTACTATTACTAGCAGCTCGATTGATAGCATAGATAATTTCTCGTTCGCTCAATGGGACTTGGCTGATTGTTATTTCTTGTCGAGTCCTGCACCAGTAGATCTATGATCAAAGCCATTCCACCTATGAGCACACCGTTTTATTTTATTTCAGGATTTATTTAAGTAATGAGCGGAGTTTCGGAATAGCTGTCACTATGTCATGAGGAAGGGAAAACGTCTGGAATTGGAGAGCAAAAGTATTTTTCAAAAATTGAATTTTAGGAGAGAAAAAAGCAAAAACTCCTTTCACAATCGAAATCTCTGTATAAAACGCAGGAATACTAATTAAAAACATGTAATATCTCCATGAGCTATTACTTGCTATTCCGAAATTCCGTCAAATAATGTTTTTCAATATTTCTATAGATTTATGTGACAAGGTGTCTTTTCCAACATTGTTGGACCACTACAAAGAATCTATCCCTGGTTGTTTCTTTAGCTCCACGTCAACATTCATCCAACATACCTATTATCAAAAGCATTCTACAGTCTACTATCTTGCCTTTCATTTCTCAGGCATTGTACTCCGGATTGCATTCTCTCTCTCTCTCTCTCTCTCTCTCTCTCTCTCTCTCTCTCTCTCTCTCTCTCTCTCTCTGCACGAAGAAAACGACAGGTCAAAACAAGGTATTTGGCTTTAAAACAACCAGGTGGGTATATCTGGAACGCAGAGTAGTCACAATGCTTTAAAAAAATAATAAAAGAAACAGATTGAATGTCATGGTTGGGATATCTCGAAAATAGAAATTCTTTAAGTTGGAATATAAAATGGTTGATTTCTTTGTGTATGCAAAAAATAAGCATGTTAAAAGAGTTGCATGGAATCACACTCCGGGGATGGGGTTCAGATAAGGATTATGTTGATGAAATTTGGTTGTTTTTATTTCATTTTATTATTTGAAAATTTTCTATGTGAGGTATGGGTTTGGTTGCTATTTCGTACTATTGAAAACATCAGACAATATACTGTTTCTAAAGTGTACCGACTTTGGTCAACGTCTAAGTTGGCTGAACTGTTAGTACGACGGGCAAAGTGCTTAGTGGCATTTCATCCGTCTTTGCGTTCCAATTTCGCTGAGGTCGACTTTGTCTTCCATCCTTTCGTGGTCGATAAAATAAGTGCCATTCGAGCACCGACGGTGATGTAATCAATTACCTCACTACCACCGAAATTTCGAGTCTTGAGCCTAGAGTAGAAAGTATTATTACAGTCTGGTTTCTTCTCCGTCTCCAAGATTTTGTTTCCTCGTAACTTTTACAAATAATGCATATTTTGCACGTGTTAAGGAATCAATCAACGTATATCCTGCTTTACCTTTGTGGGGGTCTAATAATGCCGGAATATACCAGGAGTTCTCTCTTGTACTTGCTTGTATAATTAAAATATTGAAGATGTAAACTGCTCCTAATTTATTTTGAAAACCTCAGTGGGAGGTAAATTCAGGGTGTAAGTATTACCAGAGTTATCCCCCCTGCTAGCTATAATCTAAATTCTCAAATTTAATTTTGCGAATCATAGAAATTTCCACTTTGAAGATAAATTATTGATACTTTTATCGCCTCTCCCCATTCTGTGAGATTGCAGATTAGAGTGTGATAACTATAAACAGAAAATTGAAAATTACTCTAGTTTTACAATCTTTCAGGCTCTAACTCATGCATATATTTGATATTATGTTGTATTTGTGTATGTAGGTGTTTTACTGCTATTTCTAGCATGCTAGATCATCAAATTTACAAACATAGTTTAAAGACGAGAAACATTAAAATAATCCACACAGGAACAACAAGGTTTGACAAATGGTATTTAACGCTTCGATGGAGAAAGCCAGTCATAACATTTCGGACTTTAGTTCTTCATCACAAGAAATGAAAAAAAAAGGACACAGAGGGAGCGAGAGAAATACTGTATTATATACTACAAACATATGTATATAATAGAGTAGTGTGGTTATAATTATTGCAGCTATTTCTAGCATGTTGGACGTTCGTAAGCCAACTGACCATTGGTACTGTGGGTATGTGTGCAGGCGCACACCTATATATGTCTGGTTAGTAGATTTCCATTCGACAAATTTTTTATCGATCAAAGACTTAAATTCTAGAAATGGGAAATAAAAAAAAGTGCCAACTCTGATGTACGAAACTCAGGTACAAATTAATAACTATATTCAGATCATAACTCAATAAGCCTAGCGCAGTTTGTCTTTACTAGTGGTTCAACAATATATGAAATACATACGATGTAATAGCACTCTCAAATCGCGAACAGGTAGCTTTTGTAACTGGAAGACATTTTCTAGAAAGGCACACCTACACAAGTGTGCTTCCCACAACTTTGTTTCCACAAAACTTTCGGAAAAATAGATATTTTTCGATGAGATCTTCTACAAATACCTTTCAGGTGGTGCAGATTCAGATTATAACGGCATTTCCGAGGGTGAGGAGAAGAGCCTCGGAAAATCCACACGAACCGGCTTTGTTTCTTCATAACTTTTACAAAAGGGATATTCTAGATGGTGTAGATTCCGATTAAAGCAAAATTTAATAGAAAAAGAAATGGTGGGACACATACATGCTATCACACATCGCATCTATCTACAAAATGAAACTTGAAATTATGAAAAAAGATTGGTATGTTAGTGTGTATGTGTGCGTGCCCCACCATTTTATTGTATCAAATTCCGATATAATCGTTATCTACACCATCTGAAAGGTATTTGTAGAAATTTTCATTTAAAAAAATCCATTTTCTGGAAAGTTATGAGGAAACAAAGTCGACTCGTGTGAATTTTCCGAAACTCCCCTTCCACTCCTCAGAAAACTTTTTTGCAAACAAATTCTAACGTAATTGGAATCTACACTAGATGAAGCGTATTTGCAGAAGATTTTATAAAGAAAATTACCACATTTCTGAAAGTTACGATGAAAGAAAGTTGGGGTATATATGTGAAGGTATGCCAGAAAACGAAAGGAAAAAAAAAGTCGATTGTCGCCGCTTAGTTATAGTTCTGCTTGACTTGAATCTGAACAACTCAAACTATTAAAAGAATATAGGCACAAAAGATAAAACTTATATCGACCACAGAAAGCAAAAGATCAAGTAGATCTCAGTAACGGGATATTTATCTTTAGTGTGTTTTTGTCATGCTCATTATTTAAGCAGCTTTTCTTTTAAAATAGAATTTCTAATTTTGTCTATGATATTATTCAATAATTCATTGATTTCTGGTGAATGCCTCGAAATCATTTTGGAGTTTCGGTTGCTTGAAAGCAACGCACATGACTGGTTTCAATTTCGACTTTTCCACTACGATGTTATATGTGTAAGGGAGAGAACTCTATCGGTTAAAAAAAGGAAAACGCAAAAAAAAAAACGATGCTTTGTCATTTCTGTATTTCTTTCGTATTTTCATTATCTCTTATCAAATATGCGAAATATTTTGCAATTGCACTCATAATTAACGTTAATAAACGGTATCCGGTGTTAATACAAGAGAGTTAGAGCAATTAACAACAAACTATTACTCTTCAAACTCGTGATCTTCATCGTATTCGATTTTTGTCTTAGTTATAATGAAGACCTGTGTCTTATAGAACAGATACCCTTGGATGTGTATAAAAAAATAAATAAAAGCAACCTTGCCGAAATAAATTTTCATTTATAACCAGACATAATTTCCCCAGGTAAACTATCGATTGTGCAAGTCATCGATTTCATGCATTATTGGCTGTATGAGATGACTATGGGTACAAAGTGACACCAGGGGTTATAGTGAAATGGATCGACTACTATCACTGCGATATGTGTATTGAGTAATTTATTCAAATCGGTGTCAATGTCATCATCATCGTTTAACGTCCAAGACATGTTAAATATAGCCAAATGATTAGAAATGTGTTTTGTGTAGCATAATTAAAAACGGCAAAATGCTAATTCATTATTCCTGACTGAACAGACCTATAATCAAAGGTGTTCTAACCATGACTGTTCATTCTGTTTCTTTCTCAGGTATTCTATATCTGGAACTTTGTTATCCCATGTGCCTTTTTTTTTTTTCTTTTCTCATTTCAAGACAGTTGGGTGGAATTTGTGCGAGATTTGGCTGTTATTTCTAGTAGATCGAACGATCAAGTAGAACAAGGGTGTCAAACTTGTTTGGCTTTGTCAACCAGATTGAAGCATAAATAAAAATCTCAAAAGCTAGGTCTGGACAGTTATCCCTTTAATCCCTATCAATAATATAGGCCAAAGTAAATGGAGAAAGGGGTCAATAAATATTATAACAACTTTATTAACAACATAGAAAGGAAAGAACATGAGATGTTAGCGTAAAGTTTGTGTGCAGAGATGTGTGGGAAAAACTCATCCACTTATATATATATATGTGTGTGTGTGTGTAGTTCTGTTAAGAGTCCTCGTAGCGAGAATGAGATAGAAATTTTCCAAATGAATGCATACAGTTCTTGAGAAGACCAATGATGGACAGAAAGCATATACTATTTCAATGTCACTCATATGACCAGAATCCATTTGGACAAATGTGCGTAAATTTGAAAAAGAAAATACTTCCGTTTGGCTCAGTATTTATAGTCAAACTAATGAAGAAAGTCACATCTTTTACTATATGATTCATAAGCTTCTTTTTTATTGGTTGAGATAACAAAAGATTCCCTAAGATGCACTCATTTAGTGTTAATCAAAACTCTAGTCAGGCTCTGAATCTAAATGCATAGTAGTGATATTTTACAGAATATTTGAAGAAAAAAAATTTCATTTTTGTAAAATTGAGCTGAGAGACAGACTAAGTTGCAAACTAGATCTGGCCCGTGAGCCATACGTTTGACACCCACTGGTTTAGAGAACTTCCTTCTTGGTTTGCCTTATAAGAGTATGTTTTTTAGACAAGGTGCATAGCCAGTTTTGCAATGGAAGGCATCATAATAAAGGAATCTATTTGAAATTTATCAAAGGTAATTATTTGACTAAGTGGAATGACAAAGTTGGCAACAATGACTTTAAAAATCAGATTTGTGAATTACAAAACTAAATACATAACCCAGCATCAAGCAACCTTCTCTATCTTGACACCTCAAGAGCTAATAAAACAGGATAATCTTCTAAGTTAATTATTCAACCATCTCAGATGTTGAGCCAACAAGGGACCCTATATATATATATATATATAATTGACTAATGTGCTCCAAATAGCAGTCAAATCTTCTTCAGATCATACTCTGTTGTCTTAAAAAATGGAAGGACACATTGAATAACATGGCCCTAGATATATGTCATTCTGCCTTGAAATAAAGACTAGATGATCATGACAGATACTTCTTTAATCATTAACTGCACCCTCAGAGCTCACCTGGGGCTAAACAAGTAAAGCGACAACAACCATCAGAGATGTAGCAACAACCTTCCAACCATCCCCTTAACAACTTAAGAATAGGCATCATGTACTTTAATGACTATTTTGTTGAGGACAACATGCCCAATGAAAACAAGATGGACAAGGCTACAAAGAGCCTATATATGGTTGTTTGACCTGCTAGAAATAGCAGCCATACCATCTACAAATTTTACTCTACTGTCTTAAAAAATGGCACACTGTACAATAAAGCCCCTGATATGAGAAAAAATGTTTGGTGGGCAGGTTATGGTTGGACATTGACCAAAGTATTTATTTAATCAGGGATACACCAAACCAGACTTAACAGCAACTGCCCAGTGGTTAATAACTACAAGATGTATAGTATATTAATAGTTGCTTGTATATGGCATATCAGAATTGCTGCCTTCTGAGTGGTCTTTAGTTGGGAATAATACAATATGGATATATGTATTCCACGCACACACACGTGTGTGGCTGCAGGTATCTGTTTGTCTATTTGGAACTACATTTTCCAGTGTACTGTTTCCAAATAAAAGATAGTAGATTATAATCTGAGTGAAATTTGGCAGCTATATCTAGCTGATCATATGACTTTGGCTCAAAATAAACTTTGTTGTGCTTGTGCATTCCCATATCAGTCATAATTGAACAAAACTATGGTAAAAAGTATTCTATTTATGATAAACACTTTGTTACTATATCAGGAATTACATTGTTCAACATAACCTTAATTTAAGACAATAGGATGTGATTTGTGAATTTTAGCAGGTTGAGTATTCATGTATCAGCTGCCTCTTGAATAAAGTTGCCAATGAACAATATTTATCTCATCTTCTCTCCCCTTTGTTTTTTCACTTTGTTTCATATCTTCAGAGTAGGTGACTGGACTAACATGCAAGTTACAAGTTAATCCACTTCAACAAAGTGGTTGCCTTTAGAGATGGTGTGAGTATTAAATGACCTAGAAAGGATAACAGAAGGAGAGGGTATTTTTTTTTTTGATCACATGTATAACATCAATACATAATTATCATACAATATATATATTTTAAACAGTTCAATAATTTATTAATGGAAATTTTAAAGTCTATTTTAACAAGATTTAAAATACCTCACATCGGAGTTTTCTTTTCATGTAACTATTATATCTATCGTTCATATTTTGTTTAAATATTTGTTCTTCGTTTAGTCTTAGATTAATTAGTTTTTAAATAAAAATAAAACAAAATCTCCAAATCTTAAAACACACACACACATTCATCATCATGATCATCACAATTTTTATATCTGCTTTTTCCAGGCCAGCATGGTTTGGACAAAACTTATTGAGACAGTATTCTATTGCTCAATGTCATTCCTGTCACTAATACTTGTTTTTCAAGTAGGATAATTTATTCCAGTGGTCTTCACATGCGAAAATACTGAGCAGGACATTTTGCTTATGGAGGATATAAACATCACTGCTACTCAAATTCTATCAGTGTGAAGACTGCGAAAACACATACATACACACACACATAATACATTTCCATACAGTCTCTGTTTTACCAAATTTCAGTCACAATGCATTGATGAACCTGAGGCTATGGTAGAAGATACTTGCCCAAGGTGCTATGCAGTGAGATCAAATCCAAAACCAGGTGTTTGCTAAGTGGGCCTTCTTAACCAAAAAGCCATATGTCCATTAGTGTTAAAAAGAAAGAAAAAGGATGTTAAATGGATCAATGTGTGACAGGACTTGATATAGTTCTTGGTAGTTTGTACATTGTTTCAACTTGCATAGAACTTCATCTGACAATGTATCACAATTGCTTAGTCAACAACTGTCAGTCAGGCACCCTTGTTGGCTGGAGCCAATGATTGGGGTCTATATGTAGTCCTGCAATCTGCTCAAAATAGCTGCCAAATTTCCATCAAATTACACCTTGTTGTCTTGAAGGAGGGAAGGACGCATTGGATAATGAAGTTTTCAACATATTACATATTTCTGAAAAGAGGGGCATAGTTGTGGCTCTGAAGAACTTTGACTTGGAGCCATATAACAACAACAATCATCAGTTGCAACTTCTCCCACTCAAAAAGAAACCAACCAAATATTAACACACAACTAGGTACTATTTAGAAGCTGGCACATATCTTTTCCCCACTCACTTCTGCCTAACCTCAATAAGCTCAATTTATTTAGAAAGGTAAAATATCAAGAAATTTCTGAGTGTTATTTTCTCATTCTTTCTGCTGAATTTAAGTTACTGTGATTATATATATATATATATACATATATATATATATATATATAAAAAAAAAAAGGTGTTTTGAAAAATATGTAAAAATTAAAAGGAAAAAAAAAGCAAATAAAGCAAAGAGAAAACAAAAAGGTAACAGAACAGAAACAAAACAAAAGAATTTCAAAGTTCCTGAGAAGATATTTTAGCTTTCAAAATGAATACAAAGACTTTATGAAAACATGATAGTGCTTGCTACAAGAATCATGAAAGTAAGATTCCGCTTTCACCTAAAAAAAAATTTCAACAAAGAAAATTGTGCTCATCACGGTCAAAGGTCAAAGTTTAAAGACAAGAGGAGCAAGAGAAGATTTTTATAGATCATTTTTTTTTGTTTTTTGCTTGTTTGCTTTTCAATAAGAATGCATAGGTCTTTTTGTTTTTGTTTTTTATTTTAAGTTTTCAGTTGTAAATATTAAATGCTCTATATTTGAAATCAATTTTCAGTGGTCCCATGAGAATTGTGGCAGTTAGGAGATGATGGCTGATTAACGGAAGTAGGCAACACCTAAAGAAAGTAATACCACAACCAAACTGCCAGCAATGATCGACCATTTCCAAGACTGAAAAGACAAAATGAAAAGAAAAAAATTAATTGAACACAAAATATTTAAATGATTGTAATAAGACATTACTAATTAAATTATAATTTTCAGACTATTAACCTCATCTTTAGATTTGAAATATTTACATCTCCACATTTTGAAGGTGCAATGGTTTTGTGGTTAGGGTGTTTGGCACACGATTGTCAGATCAGAGGTTCAGATCCTGGATAGGGTCATTGCATCGAGTCCTTGAGTGGGGTCTTGGACCCGTACACACTCTACCACCAGAGACACTTATGTGTGAGGGGTAGCACTAAATCTGTTTATAAACAATATACCAGAGTGTTACCCCTTTCGTGTCACCAGCCATAACTCCTCTTTTTATTTATTTGTGGGTGACATCCATAGCCCATTTTGATCACCATTCATCACTCAATCTCTCTCACACTCCCTCCTCTCTCTCAGAAGCAAGCATGTGACTGCCATTACTTTCTCTATTCTATTACTCACCCTGAGCATTATCACCACCTCTCTTCTATCACCTTCGCGCCTCAATCACATTTTACTCTCTTCACACTTTTGCTCATCTTGCTTACCAATTCACCCAGTATTGTGTCATTGCTCTCTATTCATTCCTTTTTAGCCACACAGACTTAAGTAAATGGATTTACTGCAGGGTTGAGGGGACCCTTTAGTCTTCTTGTCAAGAACATGACCACCTCTCTGATGTTGGTGTCAGACTAAAATGGACCCAGTACACTCTGTAAAGTGGTTGGTGTTAGGAAGGGCATCCAGTTGAAGAAACTGTGCCAAAAATTGGAACATGTGAGCATGATGTGGTCTCCGCAAACTGTTTAGGTGGGCAGTAACTCCGAATAAGAAGAGACTTCATCCAACCCATATTAGCATGGAAAGTAGGTGTAAAATGATGACAATGATAAAAATGATATATAATAATTGAATTGTTATATTTTGGGACGGTCATTTTTTTCTTGCCAAATAAACACATGCTCCATATATTCGTTCTTCACTCATTTATTATAGTTCTTATTTTATCTTATGTCCATTATCTGGAAATATTTCATCACACATCTGTGACCCCTTCAGAGACTCTTCTATCCCATGTGTATCCTCCTGTTCTGTTTAGTCCATTCTGTATTTCTAAAAAGACAGAATGGACTAAACAGAATATAGAAAGACAGAGTAGACTAAACAAACCAGGAGGATACACATGGAATGGAAGAGTTGCTGAAGAGGTCACAGGTGTGTGACAAAAGATTTCCAGACAATGGACATAAGATAAAATAATAACATTAATAAATGAGTGAAGAATGAATATACAGCTTGTGTGTTTATTTGGCAAGAAAAAAAAGAAAAGATTACCCTCTCAAAATATAACAATGTCTGTATCAACACATGATTTCTCATAAGGAATTTTGCAAAACAAATTCATAAAAATAATGGAATTGAAAATAAGATAATGAAATACAGGTAAGTCAAGGGGTTTGGGAATAAAAATAAAATGTAGAAATTTACCGAATAATCTGATGAGGGTTTAGAAGGGGGTTTATCAGTTCGGAACATTTTCTTACACATATTGCGCTCAGACTGTGTCTCTTTCGATAACTTTTTGGTAAGTTTCGATAATTCCTGATGAATAATCTGAAATGAAACCCAAGACGTTACATAACAGCAATCTTATAACCTACAAGTAAATTCCTAGCTAGAGAGAAAGACAGCAAGAGAATCACAAAGACAAAATATGAGAATCATCATCATCATCATTTAACGTCTGTTTTCCATGCTGGCATGGGTTGGACGGTTTGACAGGAGTTGACCAGCTGAGTGGGCTGTTCAGGCCCCATGTCTGTTTTGGCATGGCATGGCATTGGTTTCTATGGTTGAATGCTCTTTCTAACGCCAACCACTCTACAGAGTATACTGGGTGCTCCAATCCAGTACTAGCATGGGTGCTTTTTTTTATGTGGCACCAGCACTAATGAGACTGTAAGATTAGGGATGCTCAGCTGGAAGGGGGTTGCAGGAGATGAGCCTGAATGCAAGGGCAACCACGCTTTTACTTAGCCTGATGTGTCTTTTTAAGCACAGCAAACTGCCTGGAATCTCAGCCCCCTGTCATCCCCTCTGTGAATCCCAACATTTGTAGATCCTTTCTTATCACTTAGTCCCACATCTTCCAGGGTTTACAATTAGAGATTGGCACCTCTTGATGCAACTGTCTTCTTTCATACACATTACATGGCCATACCAGCACAGTCTTCTCTCTTGCACACTAAATCTGATGCTATGCATACCCAGTTTTTCTCTCAGATCACTTACACTTTGTTGTATATGCACACTGGTGTTTCCCATCCAGTGAATCACACTGGCTTTATTTCTTTCAAGTCTTTGCATATTCTTAGTAGTCACAGCCCATGCCTCACTGCCATGTAGCATAGCTGTTCTTACACAGGCATCATACAATACACTTTTCACTCTGAGAGAGAAGCCCTTCATTACTAACAGAGGTAGTAGCTCTCTGAACTTCAACCAGCCTATTCTTATTCTAGCAGCTACACTTTCAGAACAACCCCCACCCCAACTATGAATTAGGTCAACTAAGTAACTGTCTGCTACTTCTAGGGATCTCCCCTGGCATATGAGGGACTTTTTTTTTGTACATTTCTGATGTTTAATGCATCTGCACATCTGCCACAAGTAAAGACTACTTTCTCCGTTAGTCATCTAGTGAAACTGCTGCACCTTTTATGTGTCCATAGCTTGCACTGGGTACACATTAGGGAGTTTCCCCTGACACTTTTTCTACATATTGAGCAGGACCATCTCCCTGAAGGGATCTGCAATTTGTCTGTTTTCCTACTTATCAATACTTGGGTCTTTGCTAAGTTAGCTCTAAGGCCCTTTGATTCCAGACCTGAAATTTCTTCTCTAGTTCTGGTAGTGATTTAGCAATAAGAACAAGGTCATAGGCATAGAGGAGCTCCCAAAGGCAGCCAGGCTTAAATTCCTCAGTCATAGCTTGTATATGGATGAAAGGGTTTATGTAAGTCAGCAACAAGAAGAGGATGACTTGACCACCAGAAATAGCAGCCAAGACAGAGATGCAAGAAGGCCAGGGGACAAAGACTTGACTGTCGGAAATGGCAGCCAATACAAAAGATCAAGGACAGCTATGCTAAAAGCAGTAGAAATCACCACAAAATAAGGAAAGATATGGGGTTTGTAGAAATCAGGGACGAAAGATTATAAAAATTAAAGCAAGCAAGGGGCATCAAAAATTATGATTATGAAATTTAACTTAAATTAAATTACTGGCATTTTATGAGGTAGAAACACAAAATAGATGAATGATGTACAATTGAGGCAAGAGAAAGGTTCACTTAGCTTTGCTGGACATGTTGTTATGCATGGATAATAACAAGCAGTATGAAAATGATAAAAACAAAATATCAAGAAACAATAATAGAATGACAATGAAAGGTTGTACAAGAATTACAGAGGTGCCTTGACCATCTTAAATGATTTTTTTTAAAGCAAATATGACACAAGTTTAGATTTTCATTCATGTGTGCCAGGTAAAAATCTCCAAAAAGAGACATTAATGATGATGATGATGATGATGATGATGATGACTGTCATCATTGTCAGCATCAATTTTCTATTCAGTTACTCATACCAATAAATAGCTTTATTATGTATCACCGTTTTAAACATTAGCAACTTTTCATCATGTGCGTGACCATCTTCAATAGGGTTACATTAGTATTGATGCAGGAGAGAATTTAATGACGAGTATGGGTATAACTGAGGCAGGGGGTTGGGTGTGTGGGGGAGAAGCAGAAACAGTGATGAAAGAATAGCATCAAACAATCTGTGAATGAGGGAAGTGAGATCTGAGATCGATATTCAAATCTGAATAGTAAGAGGTGAGATGTCATGCCCTCACAGGAACAGGCATAGCTGTGTGGTCAAGAAGTCCGCTTTCCATCCACAAGGTCTTGGTTCAGTTCCATGGTGTGGCACTTTGGGGAAGTGTTTTCTATTATAACCTCAGCCAACCAAAGGCTTGTAATTTGGAAGACAGAAATTGAAAGACTTTCCTTCACCTGAAGATGTAGCTTAAATTCCGCATTATTTTGAAAGCTTTTTTGCATTTTGCCTTAACCCTTTCATTACTGTATTTATCTTAAGATGCTTTGTTTTTCTTTCAATTACTCTAAATATAACAAAGAATTTAGTAAAATAACTCAGTTATCACTCAGCTAAGGTTAGGAACATAAATTGTGACTAAGATTTGGCGGAAGATTTTAATTCAAAAGTTATGAAAACAAGACATTTGTACTCAGAGCCAGAGCCAGTTTCAGCCGGGTTGGTAATGAAAGGGTTAAAGCAGGCATGTAAGTCATTTATTTATTATTAAATATAACAATAAGAATTATTTACAAATTTTTAAGTTACAAAATAATTTGTCATGATATTTGAATTTTCTTATTGTTAAAATAAAATTTCATCAAACTATTTCTCTGTCATTTAAGACTATATATATATATATATATATATATATACAGGGTTGGCCAAAAGTCACCTGACTAACTCAAAACCCATTTAATTCTAAGATTAAAACAAAAAATTATTTTATGTGAAACTTCACTAATAAATAGACAAATGTTGAAAAAACAGTGATTTTTAACTCACAGGATTTAATTATTAAGCATTTATAATTGGAATGAATAGATAACATTGAATAATATTAAGTATTTATGGGATTTTGATTTACTGTCGGGTGATTTTTGGCCAACCCTGTATACTGTACTGCTCTGTGATGGTAAAACCAACAAAAAAAGTGCTCCCTCTGTTGTGAGATAAATATTATTTAATAACCACAATATATATTTTTATGAGCTACTATTAGTTTCATGAGATGAAAAGAGCTCAGACAGTATCTTTTAACATGTTTGTGGGCATACATAGCCTGAGGATTGTGTGAAAGTACCAGATGTGTTAAAAAATGCTGTCTGAGTTGTCTTCATCACATGAAACTAATTGTAGCTCATACAAATATATATTGTGTTAATTGAATAATATATCATCATCATCATCATTGTTTAACATCTGCCTTCCATGCTGTCATGGGTGGGATGGTTTGACAAGATTCGGTTAGGCAGAAGCCTACACCAGACATCTGTAACTGTTTTGACAGGATTTTTTACAGCTGGATGCCCTTCCAAATGCCAACCACTTTACAATGTGGACTGGGTGCTTTTAAGTGGCACTTGTACTGACAGGGTCACTAAGTACTTGCAAGTAATATATATATATATATATATATATATATATATAGGAAAGAGGATTTGAAAATGCAGCGATCTTTTAAAGATGCTTATTGACTTGACCGGTTTCACTTTTTTAAAAAAAGATTTTTTAAAGTAAAATGTAAGGCTTTGTGTAGCCTTTGTTATGTTAAAAAAATGGTTATTTCTAAAAATAGCAACCAACCCTGCAACACACATACAAGACTGGAGATGAAGGAAAAAAAGGTTGGTCATTCCCCTAAAATTCTGTATAAATACTTAAATATGATTTCTGATGAAGTTTTTGACTAAGCAATACATGCTTTCTCTTATCAAATGCTGTCTACAAATTCTTTCTGTATATATGCTTCTATACAATCATATTTTTTTATGAACTTATAAATAATTCTGAATTTATTTTACTACCTATTTTGAACACTTTTATGCAAACTGTTTAAACAAAAAGCCCCTCTTAACATTTTCTTATCATTGTCAAAGATTCTATTTCTTAAAATTTTCTTATCATTATCAAAGACTGTATAACTGTATTTTAATACAACTATGATAACCGTTTTTTAACACAACAAAGGCTACACAAAGCCTTACATTTTACATTTGAAAATCTTTATTTAAAAAAGTGAAACTGGTCAAGTCAATAAACATCTTTAAAAGACCTCAGCATTTTCAAATCCTCTTCCCTATATATATTTTCACTCATGCGGTACCTTGTTTTCAGTCCTCCATAAAAACATGTTTGACTATGGGAAATATAACATTCCTTGGAAGCAGGAGAGGCATTCAGCCATAGAAAATCTCCCTCAACAAATTCTATCTGGCCCATGAAAGCATGGAAAAATTGATATTGAATGATGATGCTGCTACTGCTGCTGATGATGATGAATGATGTTGCATATGAAAAATAATTAAGTAATTAATGTTACATATCTACAGTTGGAGATAACTCTTAGATGGATATTTCCTAAAAGTATACAACCTCACTATTTCCAATTTTTCTTATTTAACCATTTCGATACATGGAACTGTCTCTGATTCTGGGATACAAAACTTCTTATAGAATAAAAAAAATTACTTTACTAAATTCCTCTGAAATTCTTGTTTATTCTTGCAATTGAAACAGAGGCAGAATATTTCATAAAAAATATGGTGCCTATGCTGGGTTAATGAATCTCTTCATAATTACTCAAAGTCAATGAAAACTTAATTAACCCTTTTGATATCAACCTGCCTGACCACTCCTGTTCTATGAGAAAAACTTCCAGTGTTAAAGTGATTTAAATTAAAACCTTCCAACAAATTTTCATGTTATGTGCCAAACTAATTAAATAATAACAATGTTATTTCATTAAATTCTTAATTATTTTCAGAATCAATTGAAACAAAAGCAGAATATTTCAACAGAAATGTGGCAACAAAAAGGTTAACATACTCTTTTTTTTCTTTTTGTCACGTTCAAATCCTTTGGTTTAGAAGGAAAGAAGAAATGGGATTTTGTCAGGTTTAGTTTTTCAAAGGGAAGTGGTTATAAAATTGAGACAAAGTTTACAATAATGTTGCAGAAGATGTAACTTCCTTAGCCTTTATTTTAAACACTAGCTGGGCACCGTGCTGTCAAAAATGATGGCTAATTGTAGTATTTTATATATAAATATAGATGGTAAATCAAATTAATACACTTGTAAATGTTATATAATAATAATAATAATAATAATAATAATAATAATAATAATTGTGTACAGTGCTCAGGTGCACTACAACTCATCTAAAGTGTATATATAATCAGGTGTAGTTTCGGCGGATTTCGGAAAGCATGAGGGCCTTAAAAGATGCAGTGTCATGGCAGTCAACAACTGACGCAGGCAGTTTATTCCATGCTTCAGCAACTCTGAGCGTGAAAAAATGTTTCCGAAAGTCATGGGAGCTGTATTGTTTTCTGACTTTGTAGGCATGTCCACGTGTGTTAGACACATGGAGATCAAAAAGGTGTTCAGTGTTGTTGTTGGTGAGGTGGTTGATAACTTTGTGGGTGTTTACCAAGTCCGTCGCCAAACGCCGGAGCTTCAGTGAATCCATGCCCAGGGAAACAAGGCGCTCAGAATATGGTAGGTGTCTGATGGAGGGTATGCGTTTGGTTGCACGTCTCTGGACAGATTCCAGGAGGTCAATGTTCTGTGCAAGATAGGGGTTCCAAACTGATGATGCGAATTCCAAGTGTGGTCGTACCATAGCTGTATACAGTTTTAAATAGATGGCTGGAGAGCGGCTAACAAAAGACCTGCTGAGTGATGCCAAGACACCCTCGGCCTTCCTGACAATCTTAGAGATATGCTTTGACCAACGCAAATCACTGCTGACAGTGATGCCTAGGTCACGCTCGCAAGAGGATTTCTTGATATCATTGTTGTGGAGGGAGTAAGTGAACGCAGGGTTTTATCTCCCAAAATGCATGGTGGTACACTTGTCCACAGCCAGTTTCAGTTGCCAGTCTGTGATCCATTGCTGCATTGTGTCTAGGTCTGATTGCAGGAAAGAGTTGTAGACATCAGGATCTGTCCTCTTGATTTCAAGGTACAGCTTGATGTCGTCTGCATATTTCAATACTGTGGCATTCTTTAAATTGGCATCTATGTCGTTAATGTATGCCACAAACAAGAGGGGACCAAGGACAGATCCCTGTGGTACACCCGATGACATCTCATATGGTGTAGAGTGCTGTCCTAGAACTGTGACTACCTCCTTTCGGCTGAGGATGAAGGATTTCAACCAGTTAAAAAGGTCATCCCCCACACCCATTGCAGAGAGTGGATGTCTTTTGGGATGTGACATCGATCATCATTTGTTACTGAAAGAACACTGGTTCACACATACATTCACATACTTCCCTTGTACATGCACACACATACACACATTTACTCACAGAGTTGAAACGCTGTTTGATTTTTCTTTTCAGTGTTGAATGTTCACCATCCCACTTCCATTCTACACATACACGCACAAACAGACATTCACAGACCTCACTTTTACATACACACACAGAGTTGAAACGCTGTTTGATTTTTCTTTTCAGCATTGAATGTTCACCATCCCACTTCCATTGCACACACTCACACATACACACACACAAACATTCACATATCTCCCTTTTACATACACACACAGAGTTGAAATGCTCCCACTACTAAGACTGCCATCACCTCTTCCTTTCTCATTCATATGTTGTGACGGAGAAAAACACAAAAGTATTATTATAGTAGATTGCAATCATTTGGGCCCAGGATCAATCTCACTGAGCAACACCTTGGACAAATGTTTTCTACCATAGCCTAAAGTCAACAAAAGCCCTGTAAAATGTAATCGGGTCATCAAAAACTGAGCAGAAGTCTCTCAAATGGACTCTGCCAGTTCTGGGATAGTAGATTTAATCCTTTAGCATTCAGATTATTCTGTTAAATAAAATGCTTATTTATTCGCATTGTTTTGAATTGATCATGTACTATTTCATAGCTTTGAGATTTCGATGACTTGATTGTTTATTTTTTAAATGATATTGTAGAGTAGGTATGAGAGACCTGATCTGGCTGGTTTGAACAAAAAAACAGATAGAGTATTTTGGCTGGATATGGATGGTTTAAATGCTAAAGGGTTAATGTGTCTTCTAATTTAACACTATACCACCTGCTCCTTTAAAGTGTCTTTAGCAGAGTTGACTCAGTTACAGACATTCTGTCCGGGTCTTGGTTTGTTTCTACCACGAAATCTCTGCAACTCTATAAAAATTAAAATGGTGACTGCTCCTCCTACTCCAAACCCATAAAAAAAGAGATTCCAATAGTTTGGTAGTTTAGTAGTTCATGGCATTCTCTATCTTCTGCCATTTGCAGATAACTGAGGCAGAAAATACTATCTTAGCTAGGCTCCAGCAAGGGAGATGAAAAAGATTTAATAGGGGCTCAATGAAACAACAAACTAATTTACTAGTTTTTCCAGCTAGTTAATTCTCCACCAATAAGGAGCTTCTACAAGAATGCTTGACCTGCAAGAAATCATAGTCAAATCTCCCTCATATTACAGCCTACAATCTGAGATGATGAAGGATAATGAAATTCCTATGAAAAAGGATGGAATGATCACTACTGGAATGTCTTTGGCTATGTCTGCTTGATCAAGATTAACCAACAACAACGCACACTCTCTCTCATCTCATCCCTTATCTGCTCCACTGCCAGGTGTGTAGGTTAACTGAAGACTTCTGTACTTTACTGAAGTAATAACACATGACCAATAAATGGATCAGCACCATCTCCACACAGTCACTGAAATTCCTCAAAGCTATTGAAAACTTTGTATAGTTGGTTCTGTAAAGTTATTCTGGTTTTTCAAAGCTCGCTAGTGTACATTTTCTCTGTGATTCATCACTACTTCAGGAAGTATGTTAACAATGACTTATATATTTTTTGCTATGGATGGTGACAATAAGACTAAAACAGGTTTGGAGTTAACTCTCATATTTGTAGAGACACTCCAAACAATATTAACTTACAACCAACATGTTTTTTTTTGTTTCTCTTTTTTAACTCTAAACAATTTAATTATTCCTAATTCACATATTTTATTCAGAGAGCATTCAATAGCTAACACAAACTTAATTATGAAAAAAAAAGAAAAAAAAGAAAAAAAAAAAAAATCCGTTCCCTCACCTTTGTTTCTGGTTCTAATTTGAGTGCTTTCTTCATCTGTGCAATAGCCTCTTTTGTTTCACCTTCTGCAGCATAAGCCTAGAAGAAAGAATGACAATTAAGCATAGACAAGAAATCACAGTAGTCAAACTGGTCAACAAGAGCCAACACTATATCCTCTGTCATCTCTGTTATTCAACATTAAATTTCTGAAACTACTATCATAGTCTACAATCAGCTTGAGTCTAATTTTAGGTTCTCTCTTTTAAATGGGTGAACTTTCTGACATTAAACCACCTGTGACTGTTCCAGGTTCTATGATACAAAATTCTCTACTTTAAAGTATTTCTACATAAATTATAGTATTCATCATTAATAATTACAAATTTAATTATTTCACAAAATCACTCCAAATTCTTGATTACTTTTAAAAATTAATTGAAGCTTAGTGTTATTCATGAAAAATATGTTCATGAAATGACTAAAGAAAAGTAGAATAAATAATCTTACCCCAAACCTAAAATGTTGATGAGGCCACACCCACATAATACTTCTGATATAAACTCACAGGGAGGTATCACCTTCCCTATTTAACTATGATAACTCTTAAGAACTACTCTATAACAACAGGATGGATGCATCATGGATATCTGCTGGATTTGCAATGTACAATAAAGATGCAGAGAAATAATTTCAGCTTTGGTTGAACAAGTTTTTGCTGAATGTGAAATAGACACAATAAGAAAAAGCTAAGTGAACCGGGGGCCTGGCTCACTGTGGATGGTGATATATCAAATGTCAGATCAATATTGCATTAAATTATCTTGTTCATGGTAAAAGTAGGGTATTAAATCTGCAGCCATCCTAAATTTTGATTGCAAACTATTTTGGAGAAAAATTGTTCTGGATTCTAAGTCTGAGTGTGATAATTCCACAGACTAGCAATACAAAATGTTGTAGGATAGCATATTAAGCTTTGAAATTACCCATGCTAGCATGGAAGGCGACGACAACGATGAATTTAGTAAAATAACTTTCTTAGTATTAAGCAGGTGTTTGGAACAAAAAGCTAACATGAAATTTTGACAAAAAGTTTTCAGTTAGATCAATTTTAAACAAGGAGTTTGTATCACAGAACCAGAGACAATCTTGAGAAGGTTGGTATCAAAAGAATTAACTGTAACCAAGTCATTTTTTTTTTTATTATTTGCCAAATCTACATTCACCCAATATAAGAGTCTGCAATAATTCAAACTTAACATTAATGGCACTGAAAGTAAATGGGATTATGGACACTGTGCTACTTAGATTAATGAAGACAAAAAAAACATAATAGCTGCTGTGCTTTGACTTCATTTTAACAGCTTAATCACTGGCATTTTGTTAATCTGAGATGTAGTAAGTACAAGTTAGATTACTGATTGTTAAGGTTATGAGGTCATCATTAGCTAAGCAGTCATCATTATCTTGTGCAGTGCTAGATTACTCAACTCACTTGATTAAAAAACAGATTCTTCATGCTTGATTGGTTATTAGCAGGAAGGACATCAAATAAAAAAGAAAAGTCGAAAATACATACGTCTAAATTTGTAAAACAGTCAAACCCAGCGTACTTGAGTGTAAGAGAGGTTTTAGCAAATAGGAATGAATTAAAAGGAATTTAAACTACATGGTTTTGGGTTCAGTCCCACTGTGTGGCACCTTGGGCAAGTGTCTTCTACTGCAGTCTCAAGCTGACCAATAACTTGTGAGTGGATTCAGTAGACAGAGACTGTGTGGAAGCCTGTCATGTGTGTGTGTGTGTGTGTGTGTGTGTGCATCTGCCTTTGTGTTTATATTTGTGTCTCTACCACTTCACAATCAGTGTTTGCTAGTCAATGTCCTTGTAACTTAGCTGTTCAGTAAATGAGACTGATATAGCAAGTGCCAGACTTAAAAAAAAAAAAAAAGTACTGGGGTCGATTTGCTCAACTAAAAACTTCAAGGCAGCGCCCCAGCATGGCCACAGTCCAATAACTGGAACAAATAAACGAAATAAAAAAATAAAGTAGTCATTCCTATTGTATACTTACTCTTCCCATTCTAAACAGGGCTTTGACATTATTTGGGTCATGTTTTAACACTTCTTCACAAGATTTGATAGCTTCACAGTATCTTTCAATCTACAAAAACAGAAGAAAGACATTTTGATGTTTATTAAAGGATAAAAAGATAAAATAGACTCCGAGACAATCATCACAATCTCGCCAAAACCTACTGCATTTCACATGGAATTTTTGGTCCTTCAAAGTCATTTTGGTACATATAGGGTAAAAAATCCCCTTTGGTCATGAATGACCATGGAATTACACCGACAAAGTTACCTTCCAAGGCACAAGTCTGGGCAAGGTTGTTTATGGAAGACTAGCAGCTGCCCATGCATACCAGCCTCCCCTCTCCACACCACCAATGTCATCCACGGGAAAGGCAAAGGCTGGTACAGGTTGGCACCGGTGATGTTGCAACTCATTTCTACAGCTGAGTGAACTGGAGTAATGTGAAATAAAGTGTCTTGCTCAAGAACACAACTCAGCCTGGTTCAGGAATCAAACTCACTACCTCATGATTGTGAGTCTGATGCTCTAACCACTGAGCCATGTGCCTTCATGGAGTGTATGTATGTATGTATGCATGTATGTACATATGTATACATACAGAGAAAAAGAGAGCCATCTTTTGTGGTGGGTGGGGTGTAAATTTTTGTCTGAAAAATTCAACTTGTATACAGGAAAGTTCAGTAAGGGAAATAAATTGTATGGAAAATCAATACAACAATTTACACAAACAATTCACCAATATTGTTATTTTGAGACCAATGCTGATTGGTAATTACAATACCTTGCTCCCACATACACCCTACAACCACTAGATTACACTAAACCAACAAGAGACCCTCCACATGGTCACTTGATTTGTTAGAAATAGCAGCCAAATCTCCCTCAAATTACACACACCCTACTGGTTTAAAAGGACACAGTATCTCTTAAAGACAGACAGGATGGGCATGGTTGGTTGATTTACCAATTTAAATCGAAACACAAATTTTTTCCACTGAGTTATCTCCTCCTTTACATTCATTTCCCCACTCCCTAATTAACAAGATGGCACTCCAGTATGGCCACAGTTAATTGACTGAAGCTAATAAAAAAGTACTAGTATCACTGTCACTGAAAGTGTGTGGCCCAGTGATTAGGGTATTAGTCTCATGACAGTGAAGTTGTGAGTTCAGTTCTGGGACTGGGCAGTGCATCATTTCCTTGAGCAAGGCACTTCATTTTACATTGTACAAATCCACTCAGGTGAAAATGACCACTAGCATCAGGGGGTTAACTTGTCCAGAGAGAGCCTTTAAGAGCAAGAGTGGTAATCATCCAATATGTATTTCATTACAAAAAGGCTATTAGGATAGCCCAAGTTGTCCCTTTGTCCTCCTCCACACACACACAAACTGCTGCTAATCCCCGCAACTACTTGACTACATTCCACCATCAACTGAACCAAACTAGCATTCCTCATACCCTTCCACCCTTACTTCCAAAATCACTCGACTCTTTGCAGTAAATATTCACTTTCCACACAAGACACAGATGGTTCTCTAGGTAGTAAGAATGCAACCAGAAGGGCATCCAGCTCCAATCCATGCCAGCATGGAAAGCAGATGGTAAATGATGATGATGTTATATAACACATACACACACATATACAGATTGTTTTAATTATAATTATGTAAAAAAAAGTAACTGTTATATATATATGACCACCAGACAGAAGATAAACTGTTTTTACTTCAAATTTTTATAAATTTTTACTGTTATTTCATAAGATGAAATATATTGAAACCGGTAATATTTTTATTCATATAATCTTTTATTAAATTCCCTCTTAAATTGAAAGGTCTTAGACTTACTTCTGTGCTATTTCTACCTCCATCTTTTATATATATATATAAGGTGATTAGAATTGTATGGATAATAACGTACTAAATTCTGGTGTCTCAACTGAGGTACCATAATCATATAATCATATATCATCATCATCATTGTTTAACGTCCATTTTCCATGCTAGCATGGGTTGAACAGTTCGACCGGGTCTGGGAAGCCAGGAGGCTGCACCAGGCTCCAGTCTGATCTGGCAGTGTTTCTACAGTTGGAAACCCTTCCTAACCCCAACCACTCTGTGAGTGTAGAGGGTGCTTTTTACGTGCCACCAGCACAGGGGCCAGAGGCGGCTGGCAATGGCCACAATTGGATGGTGCTTTTTACGTACCACCGGCACAGGTATCACAACTACAATTTCCATTTGATTTTTATGTTGATGTACTTGACTCAATAGGTCTCCTCAAGCACAGCAGGTCACCCTACGATCCAAGGTAAGCACAGCAGGCTGCCCTGCGAGCTGTGAACTCACTTCATTTGTCGGGTCTTCGCAGTCACAGAATATCCCCAGAGGTCTCGGTCTTTTGTCATTGCCTCTGTGAGGCCCAACGTTCGATGGTCATGCCTGAGCACCTCATTCCATGTCTTCCTGGGTCTACCTCTATCCCAGATTCCTTCAACTGTTTAAGAGTGGCACTTCTTCACACATCGCTCCTCATTCATCAGTAGTACATGACCATACCAATATATATATATATTTATATATATATATACAGAAGACCCACCAGGACAAGTGAGACCATAACCCATGGCCTCTACCTGGGACGTAGCCAGCCCACTTATGCATACCTTTCCTTCTTGTGACACAAACCCTACTTATGAAGACCTGTTGAGGCAAGTGAAAATGAAAAAATGAAAATCAAAATCAAAATCGATCAACATCAATGGAAATTGTAGCTGTGATACCAGTGCCAATGGCACGTAAGAGAACCATCCGAATGTGGCCGTTGCCAGCACCGCCCTGACTGGCCTCCGTGCCGGTGGCACATAAAATGCACCATCCGATTGTGGCCGTTGCCAGCCTTGACTGGCCCCCATGCCGGTGGCACGTAAAAAGCACCATCCGATCGTAGCCGTTTGTCAGCCTCGACTGGCCCCCGTGCCGGTGGCACGTAAAAAGCACCATCCAACCATGGCCGTTTGTCAGCCTCGTCTGGCACCTGTGCAGGTGGCACGTAAAAAGCACCCACTACACACATGGAGTGGTTGGCGTTAGGAAGGGCATCCAGCCATAGAAACATTGCCATCAGACTGGGCCTGGCGCAGCCTTCTGGCTTCCCAGACCCCAGTTGAACCGTCCAACCCATGCTAGCATGGAAAACGGACGTTAAACGATGATGATGATGATACACAGACACACACACTGTCTTAATTATAATTATGTAAAAAAAGTAACTGTATTTTTGGATATACTATATTTTCCATACTAATATATGTATGTGTGTGTGTATTAAGACGGTCAGCTGGCCAAATTGTTAGCATGCCAAACAAAATGCTTAGCAGTGTGTTGTCTATCTTCATGTTCTGAATTCAAATTCTTCCAAGGTCAACTGAGCCTTTCATCTTTTGGGGTCTATAAAATAAGTACCAGTTGAATACTGAGGTCGATGTTATTGACTTAACTCCTCTCTGTATTTGGCCGGCCTTGTGGCAAAATTCAAAGCCAATATATGTGTATGTATGTAAATATGTGTATGTATGTAAACATGTGTATTAGTATTTCTATATATGTATATGTGTGTGTGTGTATGCATATATGTATGTATGTATATTTCCTACATTTTATATTTTCATGAAGAAATCAACATTTTCTTCCTTCTCGAAATAAAATGGAAACCTGATAGGTTGGTTTAGTCTGCTTAAAGGGATACAAACATGATCATGGTAACATTAAAAAAAAAAAGAATGACCATATCAACAATGAGATAACGAAGCAGACCAGAGCAGCATCATGAAAATGACCATAGTAACATTGCAACATTAAAAAAAGTAACCATGACAACAGTAACAAAACAGATATAAATAGAACAAATGTTGGAAATACTAAAGAAGTTATATTTACCTTTATTTGAGCAGCTGCCAAGTTGTTAAAACATTTAATTTTTTCCCCAGGAATCTGGTCTGATTTCTCCGTTATATCCAAATTATCCTCTTGATCAATAATACTAATGGCCCTGTTTCAGAGATAACAATAATACATGTGTAAGAAATATGTCGCTGCTGTAGAGTAGGGAGGTGTGGTGGTCACTGAATGAGGAAACATTTGAAGAAGTAGGAGAGAGAGAGAGAGAGAGAGAGAGAGAGAGAGAGATGAGTTAAGTACGATCTGTTGGATATATAATGTGACAAAACTCGAAACTGAGTTGTTAAATTATGAAGCTTAAGTTACAACAAGAAACAACCTTGTTCACATGAAAGGTCGAGTTGACCAATCAGCAGCCAGATTTCACCTGACAGGTTTTTCTAGATCTTTCTGGAACGTCTCAATACAAGGGTTATTATATAAAGGTTGTTTTTAGCACCATCTTTCAGAGTGCTTAGTAACCTGCAGTCCAGCTCCACACACACTCTTGCCGTTTATAATAGACATTTTAATGACTTTCTGTTCAACATACTTGACCGATATGAAGCTAGTGTATATATTTTCTTCAGTCTTGACAAACTTTAGTACAGAGCTTTTGTAATCAACTATTTATGAACACTACTGAATTATTCCTTCAATTGTGCTCACTTACAGTGGAACTTTATAATTCATGACTTACCTTAATATTACTTATGCGGTAAAATAAAAGTTATTATTAAATGTTTGTTTGGTGCTGTTACATCATTCACACACAGCCTTGTGTGCGTAATATCCAAGCACGAATAACATTAAGCAGTATGAAAGGTAGACAGTGACTACAGTTAGGGACTGGACATTAAAAAAACTGTTCACCAATTGATGTAGGACCATCATAAGGTCTGGTTCTTATTTCCATGTGGTGGGTTATATACCTCAATAACCCTGAGAGCTATGCCAGTGGAGTACAAGCTCCTTGTAAGGACCTCCCATGCTGGACAGGTCAAAGGATAGATGCCAAACTAATATGGATCGACACTTCCCAGAAGTAAAAATGGGTTAACACAGGACCAACATCCCTACTAGAAAAAAAACAGTTACAGAAGCATTGATGACAATTCGAAACTAACAAGATCTGGGGGAGGCAGGTCTTCTTTCAGAGAAACATATGAACCCACAAGGGAGTCAGAAGAGGGGCAAAAAAAAAACAGGGAGCCAACTGGAAAGAAGCAGAAAATAGTCCAACATCAAGAACAGTAGAGAAAATTTTCAGAAGGGAAGAAACTTTTCTTTCTTCTCTCTGTACATGCATTAACCCTTTTGATACCAACCTGGCTGAAACCGTCTCTGGCTCTGTAGTACAAATGTCTTGTTTTCATAAATTTTGAATTAAAATCTTCCACCAAACTTTAGTCACAATTTATGTTCCTAACACTGGCTTAATGATAACCAAGTTATTTTACTAAATTCTTTGTTATATTTAAAATTAATTGAAATAAACACAGAGCATCTCAGCAGAAATATGGTAACAAAAGAATTAAATGTTTATGTATGAAGGCTGAAAAGAAACAAGTTGAACATACTTTGCAGGATGTGCAATGTAAGAGTGAATGAATAACAGAGCATGAATGAGCTCTTCTCTTACACACTACATCTGATTTCTGTGTATAAGAGGAATCAGATGTGGTTTGTGAAAAAGGAGACTACACTGGTATGGACATGTGATACATAAGAAGGAAGACAGTTGTGAAAAGAAATGCCAAGGGATCCAAGTGGAAGAAACTCGTAGAAGAGAAAGGCCAAAGAAGGTACAGGCAGAAATAATGAAAGCTGATCCCTGGATGACAAATCTCACAAAAGAGATGACAAATAACCTAAAACAAATGGCAAATAACTGTGCTGGAGTAGATCCATCCAACCTGTGTAAGCATGGAAAAATGGATGTGGTGAAGAAATGTTGGCAACCGGCAGAAGCATTAGAGCTTAAGTCAAGAGGTTTAGCGGTATTATTTCCAACTCTTTGTCATTCAAATTCTGCAGAGGTCAACTTTGTTTTACATTTTCCCAGGGTTGCACCCTCTCCTCAAAATTGTTGGCCTTGTACCAAAATTAGAAAGAAAGGAAGAAGAAGAACAACAACAACAACAACTGCTGGAAATGAAAAGAAACAAGAATACTCACTTTATATAAGAGTTGATAGCACCGTGAAAATCATTTCGAGCGAATAGATAATTTCCTCGTTCTTTTTTGACAGATCTATAAAATGAAAAAGATGAAAATTAAAAAATGGGAGAATAAAAAAAATTTAAAAAAACATATAAATATTGTATGAATGACATGAAATGTACTGCTTTTTTTTTTTGGCTTTTTTTTCTGCATCTTGAATCTGTTGCTAACACAACATCACATTTGATATTCTTTGTCCTGGTCTTCAGGTGATAGATGTTAGCACAGCTCAAGAGTAACATCTGAAGACAATGTGATAGAATATCGATCTAAACACTGCATCAGCACCGTCCAGCATGAGGTAAAGTAGCTCAGAAGGATCAGCTGAAGGTGGCTGGGTAGAATAGTAATTGAAATGTCATGTGAAGAAATAAAGATCAGAATAAAAAAAAAAAAATCATCTCAGAAAGATATAAACATGAAATGTTGTTGAGATGATATCAGAGGAATTATGATGATCAGATTCACTGAAGGAGCCTTAAGACTGCTAGCAACCAAAATATATCCTTTTCTACTCTAGGCACAAGGCCCAAAATTTTGGGAGAGGAGGCCAGTCGGTTAGATTGACCCCAGTATGCAACTGGTACTTAATTTATCAACCCTGAAAGGATGAAAGGCAAAGTCAACCAAAATATAGTGACACTGTGGCATGTAAGATACAGGCAGGATTTCATAGCTAAGTAATCTCATTAATGATGTCACTATTCATCTTGGTGGGATTCTTCTACTCTTTTAGCTGTTTTGGTCACTGGACCATGGCCATGCTGGGGCACTTCGTTTGAAAGGTCTTTATTGGTCACATTGACCTCCAGTATTCGTTTTTAAGTTTGGTATTTATTTTAACCATTGCTGTTTGTTGCCTCACTAGGTTACACGGTATAAACAGACACCACCTTTTTTCAAAGACAGACAAATGCAAACACACCCACTCACACATTCACACACAAAGGGCCGCAACACAATACTCTTGTGAGTATTCATGCTGTCCAAGGATGCAAAGGAACCTCAATTTCCTGGGAATCAATACAACCAAGAATCATCTCAATAATTTTCTAAACAGGCAACATGCAAAAGAACTGGAAGCTGTCAGGCAAGACTGCATGGGACAGGAGAATTTGGGAGGGCCATATTTTGATGTAGGGAGTAGCTAATAAACTAAGAAGCAGCAATCAAATGGCACCAATGCCATACTCACGCATGGAGAAGCCTTTCATCTAGTGGTATGAAACTGTAATTTGGTCCTGGTTCTTTGTCGAGTAGTTCCAGGGTGTAAACAATGGCTGTATTACTTGGTACATCAGGAAATCTAAAATATATCACAAAAGACAGTTGGTAATACAAATCAGAAAATACACAACAAAAAAATGAATCCTCAATTCCTCCATCATTTACACACAATATCCTATTGTAGACTACTGTGTAGATAGAGTAAAGATGATATAGTAACTATACCAATGGATCAAGTATTGGACTATCAGATAACAGCTTTGTGAATTCAAGTCTATAGCAAGTAACTTGTTGTGTTACTAAGACAGTACACTAAACTCAATGTACCTTATCTTATCACAGCTGTTCAGACTAAGAACCTGATATTACTTAAGATAAACCAACATTCAATTCAAGGCAAATGGGATTTATTTCTCATTCAATTAACATACTGCCTCTTATGACTCCTTGAAGATCAGGGAGACATTTATTTCTTGGATTACAAAGTAACCGTCTCCTTAATTTAGTCTTAACAAACTCCTTTAGATTAATAGTTTCTACCATTTAATATAATCCTCAGCATACTTCTTCTTTGAAAGATGTACCATACCATGGTACTTCTTTTAACGTCTTTCATCAATGCTATCAATCAAACCATATATACATCGTCAAACACTCCTCAACCCTTGTTCTTCATTATATTTTCCCCTTCAAATATTCCCCAACTCCAACCATCCCTCACTCTCCCCATATACTCTTGCAAACTCTACTTACCTTAACTTCTTGTTCTGTCCCCACTCACATCTAGTGACCGTCTTGTACCTCCAGGGTCCACCAATGCTTCATTGCTATTTTAAATCTCTTTCCAGCCCCACCCCCAGTTACTCCCACCCACTCTTCTATAATGTGAGTCACAATGTAATTCCTCTACAGCAAGAAACCTATCCTGTTGTGCTATTTTTAAGACAATACAATGAGATCTGAAGGAGATATGGAAGCTATTTCAAGCATAAATTTCAGATCAGAGGTCTAGAACTTAAATTACTCAGCCCTAGTAGGGTAGTTAAAGTGCCACACTGCTGAATCAATGAGTTACAAAATAATACCTGAACCAATTTATGTTAAACTTACCTGCCTTGGCTTCCATAAGCATATTTAGCATCACATTTTAATTCAGCAACTTCATTTATTTCCATCAAGGCAACAGCGATATCCCAACCTAAAATACAGCGTTTAAACAACAGAAATTTTAAAAAAGAGAAAAAAAACAAACATTATTTACATTTGACAGATATTTGTCCTAATCTTGTTTGTTGTTAACATTTTGGCTGATACACACTCCAGCCTTCATCAGATGTCTTGGAGAAATTTCGAACCTGGGTTCTCATTCCTAAGGTATTTTTCGATATTATTATTCAGGTCACTGCCTGGAATTGAACCCGGAATCTTGGGGTTAGTAGCCCGTGCTCTTAACCACTACGCCATATGCCCACGGGCATATGGCGTAGTGTTCGATTCCAGACAGTGACCTGAACAACAACAACAACAACATCATCATCACCACCGCCACCGCCATCACCACCACCATCGAAAAATACCTTAGGAATGAGAACCCAGGTTCGAAATTTCCCCAAGACACCTGATGAAGGCTGGAGGGTATATCAGCTGAAACGTAGTGTTAACAACAAACAAGATGAGGACAAATATCCGTCAATTGTAAATAATGTAAATAATGCAAACATTTCTTGAATCAAATAATATCAGAAGTGAAGCTTTTTTCCATTCTATGTTGTGTAAGAAATAAAGCATAGGTAAGCAATACATAAATACATATTCATTATACATACACACACACACAAATAAGACATATCACCTGGCACAAAGCCACTTCCTGTGGTTTCACTCCTTCTCCCAGCTGAAAGGTCTTTGTCTCACAAGTTACTTGGTGACCCTACTGGAATTGGGAGCCATGTAAAAAGCACCAGTGCTGGTGCCACATAAAAAAAGCACCAGGTACATGCTATAAAGTGGTTAGTGTTAGGAAGGACATTCAGCTGTAGAAACCACACCAAAGTAGACAATGGAACCTGATACAGCTCTCCAGCTTGCTACCTTCTGTGAAACCATCCAGCCCATGGCAGCATGAAAGACAGACATTAAATGATGATGATGTTTGTGCGTGTGTATATATATATATACACACACACACACGTGAAAGGGCACCATTCGAGCGTGATCATTACCAACGTCACTTCACTGGCACGTGTAAAAAGATTCGAGTGAGGTGATTGCCAGTACTGCCTGACTGGCCCCCGTGCCGGTGGCACGTAAAAAGCACCCACTACACTCTCAGAGTGGTTGGCGTTAGAAAGGGCATCCAGCTGTAGAAACTCTGCCAGATCATGACTTGAGCCCGGTGCAGCCATCTGGTTTGCCAGCCCTCAGTCAAAATCGTCCAACCCATGCTAGCATGGAAAGCGGACGTTAAACGATGATGATGATATATATATAATTAATCCAAACATGAACAAAGAGAAAACACAACAATGCGAGGACGTGGAATAAGTATAGTGTCATTGGACGCTCAGGAAAGGAAAGAAAGAAGGAGGATTTCACGTTTCGAGCGGAGCTCTTCATCATATTAAATACCTATAATTTGATCCCATAAAAGCACCTGTGCTGGTACCATATAAAAAGCACCTGTGCTGGGATCACATGCAAAGCACCCAGAACACTCTGCAAAATGGTTGGCATTAAGAAGGGTATCCAGCTGTAGAAGCCATACCAAAGAAAACAACTGGAGCCTGGTGCAGCCCTACAGCTCGCCAGATCCTGTCAAACCATCCAACCCATGGTAGCAGGAAAACAGATGTTAAATGATGATGATGACGATGATTTGTAATTTACATTTATGAAAACAAAATTGAGAAAAGAAACCAAATTACCTGAGATCACATCACCGTCACCTAATATAAATGAAATACTTTCATTTTTGTCAATTACTGTTCCATCAGGTAGCAAACCTTCTGTCTTTAAAGTAACCTTTTGACCCTGTAAAGGTCGAGTCAACACTCCATCTCCTTTTTTAACAATCTAAATTAATGGAAAATATTTTTAAAATTAGAAAAAAGAACATAATTTAAAAAACAAATACATAAAAAGAAACATTTATTTTTCATGTTTCATAAATTTATAAGCAAAATTATTATTTTTTTTTTCTGGTTGGGTGCTCAAAAAATGTTTTGTTTAGTTCTAGGTCAACCCTGACAGAAGGGATTTATAATCAAAAAGCGTGTTCTTGCCATGACCATCCTGTCTTTTACAAACATAAAGAGAAAAAAATGCCATAAAATGTACCCAATCCATCTCTTACTTGTTTCAATCAGTAGACAGTGGCCATGCTGGAGCACCGCCTTGAAGAATTTTTAGATGAATGCATTGACCTTAGTACTTTCTTTTTTTCAAGCCTGGTACTTATTCTATCAGTCACTCTTGCCAAACTGCTAGGTTACGAAAACGTAAAGACACCAACTACAATTGTCAAGTGGTAGTGAGGGACAAACACAGACACAAAGTCACACAAACAGATACATATATATGTATGTATGAATGTATGTACATATGACAGGCTTCTTCTGGTTTCCATCTACCAAAACCACCCCCAAGGCTTTGGTCAGCCTGAGGCTATAGTAGAAGACATTTCCCCAAGTAAGATTGAACCTGAAACCTTATGGCTGGGAAGCAAGCTTCTTACCACACGGTCATGCCTGTATATAAATTTAGAAATTTAATATCAAAAATAATCAGAAGCAAAATTAGTGAGGTAGCATTACATTTGTGGGATCTGTTCAATTTGGCACACAGATTTTTTTTTTTTTTTTTTTTTTTCTGTACTTGTTTCAGTCATTTGACTGCGGCCATGCTGGAGCACCGCCTTTTAGAGTGGTGAAAGAGTACAGCAGGGATCACCACCTCCTGCCGGAGCCTCGTGGAGCTTTTAGGTGTTTTCGCTCAATAAACACACACAACGCCCAGTCTGGGAATCGAAACCGCGATCCTCTGACCGCAAGTCCGCTGCCCTAACCACTAGGCCATTGCGCCTTTAATTAATTTTTTTTAAACTAAACAGTTTGAAACTTTGTATACTGGTGGAATTTTTCACCCAGAACACAGTTTACTTTGAACATTTCTGACAAAATTTCGTATTTTAGAATAAATAAATTAAAATAACTGTTGAAACAAAGCAGTAGCTTTGAAAGATGTAAAAACTAATACAAAAACTTCATTACCTGTGGCTATGAAATACCATGTATAGCAAAGACATTAATTGCAAGTGTTAATTCTTTTAGCATGATGGTGATGTGTGGTTATGAATTATACTATTTAAAAGCGGTTATCTAATTTGAATTATTAAATTGCGGAGATGTACTTGCATAGCAAGTGACCTGATCTGAGATCATGTGCTGGAACGAAAACAATTGCAGCGTGGAAGATGTTTAGAACCCACATGGAATTATTAAATGCTTAAGTTATATTAGAGACATATGCTAGGAAACAAAACAGACCTTTGGTATGCACCTTTATAATAAAAGTATGGATGTGGAGAAAGAGGTATATTGTTTACAGTACAAAATTTAAACTTAGACATAGAATTTGCCAAAAAGAACAATAATTGTGTTGCTAGTAGGAAATTTGGTGTAGAAGAGAGCAATGTTAGTCTACTAAGAAAGAACAAAGCCCAACAGCAGAATATGCCAAACAGCAAACCGTCTATGAAAAGAAAGCATCTTCACAATCCAGAATTAGCTGAATGGGTTAGAACAGGGTGCAATTGCGCTCATATGCCTATTTTATTGTGCCCACAGGCTGGTATACTTGTATGTACAAAATATAGTAAATTTTCAATTATAAAATTCAGATAATATTTGTATGCCTATTTGTGACATAGGTCGCGTTTCCACTACGACTTAAAACGGTTAGGCTTGAACAGAAAATCATCCAGTGATTGCCATTTGAATGGAAATTTTGTCTTCTCTATAAAACACATATTGCTAGACTACCTCATAAGTAATATAAACGTCCTAAATTCAGTGGTGGCATTACTGAAGATGTTACACATTAATTTAATGTCTTAAACTTATCTCTTTTAATGTATCTTGAATTATACAAAGATATATACAAGATTTACACAGTTATAAGAATTAGAACTTTTGATCTGCCCGCAGACCTTTTTTGTTGGAATTTTCTGCCTGCTGCACTAAAAAGTTTCCCCACCCCTGGGTTAGAAGAAATAAGAAAAAATAACCATGCCAGTGGCACATAAAAGGCACCATTTGAGTGTGACCGTTACCAGCGTTGCCTTACTGGCACTTGTGCCCCGTGCTAGTAGGGTGCCAAAAGCACCATCCGAGCATGATCGTTACCAGAGCGGCAAACTGGCTTCCATGCCGGTGGCACGCAAAAAGCACCATTCGAGCGTGATCGCTACCAGCGTCGCCTTACTGGCATCTGTGCCGGTGGCACATAAAAGCACCCACTACACTCCCGGAGTGGTTGACATTAGGAAGGGCATCCAGCTGTAGAAACTCTGCCAGATCAAGATTGGAGCCTGGCGCAGCCATCTGGTTCGCCAGACCTCAGTCAAATCGTCCAACCCATGCCAGCATGGAAAGCGGACGTTAAACGATGATGATGATGATGAAATGTATTGTAACAACATTGGGTATAAAGCTACAAGCAAAGAAAAGCTAAAGCTATAAAAATGGCTGGAGTTATTTGAAGAATCTAATGTGGAAGCAGCTTTTAATGGTTCTTTTTTTAAGAGACGAACTCATTTTATGAATAATGACTTTTTTTTTCTTTTTACCTGTGCTACAGTCTTTACTTAATAGCTTTTAAGCAAAAGGTACAGAAAAAAGCAGCAATTAAGCAAGTTTTAATGTTTGTGCTTTATGTGTTGTTTTGTTTTTTTCTTTGTAAAGGTGTGCAGCTTAGTGGTTAAGGCAGAGCTGGCCAACCTGAGGCCCGCTTGATACTTTCTTGAAATGGGTTCATTTAAACAAACATTTCAAAAATTTTATCAAAAATTGAAGATTGTAATGAAAAGTAAAAAAGAAAAATACTACTGTTTTTGCAACGATAATATTTCATGTCGAATCAACGATCATTCGTTCATTATTGTAACAATAGCATGAGAATTAGTGCATAAAGTATACAAGCAGCCCTCAAAAAACTTTCTGTGATTAAAGTGGCCTGCAATGTAATTGGAGTTGGCCAGGCCTGGATTAGGCTATTTGGCTCATGAGCCTCAGGTCATGAACTCAATTCCTGGGAGTGCTTTGTGTCCTTAAGCAAGACACTTTATTTCATGTTGCTCCAGTCCACTCAGCAGGCAAAAATTTGTTGTACCAGTAATTCAAAGAGCCAGCCTTATCACATTCTGTGTTACATTGACTCTCCCTGAGAACAATGTTAAGAGAACTCTTAATGCATATTTACAGAGTGTTCAGCCACTTGCACATTAATTTCATGAGCAGGCTGTTTCATAGACTGGAACACTAGTTGTTGTAAATGACAGAGTGTCAGTTTTTTTATGTGTTTTAAAATTTGCAATGATATGTTGGTTTCTTAAAAAATATAAATAACTATGGCAGTATTTAAAGGACTGCATAATACAAGAGGATAGACTATATTAGTGCTAATTGCATTGTATTCAAGATCACATTATACTCCAATAAATTTTGTTTGTAACGTCTCAATGGTATGTATGTTTATAACTAGAGCAGAAAATGTAAGATACAAAGAAACTGTGTAATGATGACAAAATTAGTTATCAACCAGGCTAAATTTAATAACACACCTGTGTATTCTGATTATTTAAAAGTTCACTCTTCAAAACAGTAGGTCATAGAAAATAAGTACCAGTCAAGATCTGAGGTTGATATAATTAACTATGCCCTTCCCTTGAGCCCCTGTTATAAGTAAATCTTTAATTGCACAAACTGAATATTTATTGTTAACTAACACGGAAATATATAAATATACAGGCAAAGGTTCCAGGTTCAATCTCACTGCACGGAATCTTAGGCAAGTGTCTTCTACAACAGCCTCAGACCAACCAATGCCTTCTGGGTGAATTTAGTAGATGAAAACTGAAAGAAGCCTCTTATATATATACACACATCATCATGATTTTACGTCTGTTATCCATGCTGGCATGGGTTGGATGGTTTGACTGGGCCTGCATGCTGGAAGGCTGTGCCAGGCTCCAGTCTGATTTGGCATGGTTTTCTATGGCTGGATGCCCTTCCTAAGGCCAACCACTCTGAGAGTGTAATGGGTGCTTTTTATGTGCTATTTGCATGACACCAGTATCTGCCATGCAATTTTGCTTGGCTTGATGAATTTTCTTCTCAAGTGCAACATAACGCCTCCAAGAGGCCCAACCCTTGAAAGGAACTTGGCCACTTTGCCTCCACGGGGCCCAATACTTGAAAGGAACTCAGCCACCTTGCCTCCGTGAGGCCCAACACACAAAAGAAATTCAGCCACTATGCTACCAATATATATATATACATATATACAAGGGGGTGCTGTAAAGATTTGAGCTTTAAGGGTATTGCGAAAGATCTGGTTGGAGGTCCAGCCTTCTGAAGAATCAAATGAGAAATCAGCTTTTGATGGTTCATTTTTGCTTTCTTAAGAGATATACAGGGCTTAGAAAAACCGAAAGACCGCTGCAATACGTGTATGAATCTGAGTGGGCCAATCAAAACCTTGTGAGTGGATTTGGAAAGCATAAACTGAAAGGAGCTCATATACATGTGTGTGTGTGTGTGTGTGTTCCCACCACCCACTTGACAGTTGGTGTTGAAATAGTTTTCTTTTCTGGAATAGACAATATCTAGTCCATGTGTGAACAAGACAATATTTAGTCCATATGCTGCATGAATAATATATCAAGATCAGATCTGAGAAACCACCCAACCATATTCTTTTGAGTTCTAGCCATTATATTTCTACCTTTGCAACCATTTCCCGTCTGCAGGAAAAGTTCTCAACCCATACTGGCTTCCGAGGTTTCTCCAAGAGTTTAGAAAATCTTGGAACTCAGAGGATAAAAATTAGTTTGTTTTTTTTTGAAAAGTTTGTAAAACTTGTCTCAAGTTTGAAAATATATATGGTTGTTGTTTAGTCCTAGGTAATATCCATCAAATAGACCTATGATCAATGGAATTCCAGCAGTGACCATCCCATTTGTTTAAGGATATCTAGAACTACTACATCATCTAATGTATCCTCCTAATTTAACAGGGTAGGATTCAAGTTAAGGAAGATTTGACTACTATTTCTATAAAACAAAATAACCACACATAGGTTCTATTGTTGGCTCGTAGTTGAAGATGCACATTAAAACAGATGGCAATTATTATTAGAAATTATGTAATTTCATTTTTAACTTGATGTTGCATTAAAATTTTTTAAAAAAAGCATCATAAAAAGAAAACAAACAATGAATGGACTCAGAGTTCCAAGTAAACAATTCCTTACCGATTTCGTAAGCAATCCATTGCCTAAAATATCCATTGGTTCATTTGAAACATTTTCTTCAACAGTCTCTGAAATATCTTTTTTATCAGCTTTTGAATCATTAATATTTTCACCCACAGCTTGTGCAAGCGAATCAATATTTTCACTTTTGTTCAAAATTTTGTCCTCATTTTGGGACAGTCTATCTTTAGCAGTTTCATCTGAAAGCCCTTCTGCTTGTGAAACATTTATTTCACCTTGATCAGACGTAGCTTCCTGTGAGCACTTTTCAGCTTGATCAAATGTAACTTCTTGCGAGCACTTCTCAGCTTGATCAGATGTAGCAGTTTGCAAGCATTTCGCTTCACTTTCAATGTCCTTACTCTGCAGTTGTTCTTCTCTTACTTCTAATTCCGCTTCTGGTTTGTTTAATGTCAGTACTGGTTGCTCAGTCTTTTCATCGTTGCTAGCTACTTTAAGGGAATTCTGTACACTGTCTGGAGCTCTGATTAACATTTCCGAAGGTTCCAGTACAGCTGTAAGTTCTTGTGCACCATTACCTATTACTACAGTAGCATTACTAGTATAATTTAAGTGACCACTGCTAGCTTCTGCTTGATGTCCTCCTGAATCATCAGGTTTGTCAGGGGTATCTCCATTCCAAATGTCTTTGTTTAATGATAAATGTTTTTCCTTCTTATCTATTTGGAAACTACTGCCCTCATGTTCATTCACACTTGCTTGGTCCAGACTGTTACTGGCACTGTTTGGCACATGAGCTTCAGGAACTTCAGTGGGTGTTGAGGGCATGATGAACTAAAGAATATTCTGCAAAACATAAGAACAGTACAAATTTCAGAAATATGCCAAAATGTATACAGAATATTAAATAACAACAAGAAGTAGTTAATATATGAAACCACCTGAGATTTACTTGTACTAAAATGAATTTAAACAAGCAACACTCATACAAATTTCATAGTATTTTGAAAATGATACGATTATTGGCATTTTATAGAAAACTATGAAATACAGATGTAAAACAACATTCATACAAGCAGAGTCTTTTGCTTCCAGTCTTCCAAGGAAATATGTCCAGCCACTTTGGAAAATATCATCTTGCTTGGAAACAGGTGAGAAATGGTGACAGGAAAGGCATCAAGCTATAGAAAATCTGCCTAAACATATCCTGTCTGACCCATGCAAACATGGAAAAGCGGACATTAAAACAATGATGAAGATGATGAGATTGCAGGCTAAAAATGCCATTTTTTAAAATACTTTTTTTTATTGCTTGTTGTAGTTGCAATTGAAATCCATTTTGGTTGTTGCTGTTTAGCCCCACGTTAACCTTGATAGAACAGAGCTACGATTAAAGTTATTCCAGCTATGACCATACCATCTTTTATTTCAGACAGTATGCATTTAGTGCTGAATTATCTGAGGTGAGTTTTTCCCCCCCTAAAACAATAGTGTGTGATATGAGGGTGATTCAGTCACTATTTCTAGCAGGGCAAGTAACCACACAGAGACTCCATGCATCAGTTAAAGCTGCAAGAGTGCACCTTCATTTTTTCCCGTGTGACTGTTCCTCACTCAATTACAAAACCAGAGATTCTCATAAGTGAAAAACGAGAAATTGAGACATTTGCAGCTTTCCTAAAGTATTAGAGAAATAACAAAGTTTCTTGACCTGCCACAAATATCAAACAAATTCCCAACAAGCCAGACCCTTAATGATTTAAAAACGGACATTTCTGATAATATAGTCCAGAATAGTGAATAGTCATAGCTGAAATCTCTTTCAGAATATTTCTGCTCAATGTGGACCAACCTCCAGATAAACAATAGCAACAACATTTTAATTTTATTTATAACCTTCCACTGTCATCAGAAACATCTTCCCTGTCGCATGGGTGATAGGTTTCTAAAATTGGTATTTTTCTTCCGTTTCATTCGGAATGGTTCATCTATTAATCTTATCTTCTCTGCCAATGTTAATTCTTTCTTTCTTTCTTTATCTTTGTCACAATATTCATTTTTTGCCAGGCACACTGAATTCTGAACCTTTAGGTAGTCTTTTGAACAACTAGAAAAAGCAGTCAAATCTCCCTCAAATTACACTCTACAATTTAAAGAAAGGGTCCATTTGATACAATATTCCTGAAAAAGTGCCAAGATTGTCAGATCTAGAAAGCCTTTGTTCTGAAGAGAAGACCTGGAATGAGTACAAGGGAATTAAAACTCTTAGACTTTAACCCTTTAGTGTTCAGATTATTCTATCAAACATAATGCTTATTGATTCCCATTGATTTGAATTGATCATGCATTATCTCATATCTTCAAGATCTTGATGGTGTAATTACTTAATGTAGAATAACATTGTAGGGTAGATGTGAGGGCCTGAATCTGGTCAGTTTGAACATAAAACAGATTAAATATTTTGGCCGGATATGGCCGGTTTAAATACTAAAGGGTTAAAAAAAAAATATTGCACCCCACCCCACCCCCGAGAGAAACTGTTTTCTTTTTCTTTTTAATGGCTTTGACAGATAAGGAAGGACAGAAGTTAGTCTTTTTCAGGGATCAGTGACTGGTAGAAGAAACTTATACACACAGTATGCTTGTAACAGGGCAGAATCTGCTAAGAGCCCCAAGGGCCAGGTGTTGATCTTAAATGAGGTGAAGGATTAAGTGTACAATGCAAGAACAGGAATTCTCCCTCTGTAGGACTTCCATTCAGTTTCCACTGACTAAATTTCACTCACAATGCCTTGCTTGACCAGGGGCCATGGTAGAAGACATTCGCACAAAATGCAGTGCAGTGAAATTGAAACCCAAACTACGTAGTTGCAAAGCAAACACCTTAACTACACGGCTATACTTGTAGCTGTTAATTAGGTCACCTAAATAACAAGACTTATCTTCAAGTAAGAAGCCAAAAGTGGAAAAAAACAAAACAAAAAAATAAGTCATGTGGATAATATACTAACGTTTAGTAATATGGCTGGTATAGTCTAGTAACTAGACTATCAGCTTATGATGTCTGTTTTCTTGTTCATTTATTATTTTTTTTCTCAGAACAAGAAATATAATATAACTATATGATTCAGTTTTATGTAGCTCTAAATAATAGTTATTGAATCTTTTTTGAAAATGCTACCATCAATAATAGACTGGCTTTCTATTCAGGGGTGAAGTAATTTCTCACCAAACATATTAGCACAAATTTCAACAAGTCAATCAAGGAGCCTCCATGTGATTACTCGAGTCACTAGAGATAGCAGCTAAATGTTCCTCTAATCACACCCTATTCATCATCATCAACATTTAACATCTGTTTTCCATGCTGGCATGGGCTGGACAGTTTGACAAGAGCTGGCAAGTCAGAAGACTGCACCAAGCTCCAGTCCGCTTTGGTATAGGGGCTACAGCTGGATGCCCTTCCTAACACCAATCACTTTACAGTGTGTGCTTGGTGTTTTTTATATCACACCAACAGCAGTGAAGTTACCAAATGGTTTACAAGACAAGACCCCTCAATATCAATAAAAATGAATGTACACATTGAATACTGTTTGCAGACAATCTTCACATTGAACTAAGGAAGCTATGCTCACATTGGTTTCCATTTGCTGGTATTATCTGTCAGTCACAACTCCTAAAAGTATCACATTTTATTTTATAACCCCATCTGGTAACAGCTTGCAAGATTTGATTTTATAATGTACGGCATTGGAACAGAGTCCATGAGGCATCCTATTCAACATTCTAGCAATCCCACCAATCCACTACCACGGACTGGAAATTTACTTTATGACCTTGAAAGATTGAAAAGGCAAAAAGTGGACTCAGATTACACAGAGTTAGAATAAATATACAAAACATTGTTATCTAATGCCCTAACAACTCTGCCAATATGCCACCATGTGCTGGGTACAGTGCTTCGGGACACAGAAAGCAAAATAAAATCCCTTGAGTATCTGATGAGGCTCTCTTGCTCTCAAAAACGAAAATAACTTCCTCATAAACCCATTTAAATTTTGGACAACAACAACAAATCCAAAAGCAGCCTTGATCCACTTAGTCAAATTCCCATTGGTGGCCCTGACCATATGCATAACATAACCGGGAAAACGAATAGGATGATCACAGCTACTCAGAACATGAATAAAGAGTTAAATAGTATCAACAACAAAATCCCACCCTATCAAACACTGTGCATGAAGGGGGTATTTATTTTATATCCATGTGAAATCTCCAAATCAGTTCGACACATATATACTTCAGTAGACTGGTGAGGGTTTGAGATTGTTTGCCAAACACTAAGAACTTCAAGGCAAAGAACATGCCTCAATGTGGCTGCTCAACTTGCTAAGAGAAAATGGCAGCCAAAACTCCCTCAAACCATGCCCAACCATTTCAAAAACAAGGGAAGAGATGTGTGTATTCAGGATAATTTATTTATGGATACACTCTGTTTGAAAGAAAAAGAAAGAAATAAGACAAAACAAAAAATGTGTTTTGGTTTAATGCCTTTCCGAAAAAAAAAAAAGAAAAGAAAGAAATGACACCAGGGTGAAACAGCAACTACATTGTTCATTTTGTTACACTTCAACTTCCTTTTTTAATGTCAACAGAAACATTCACTCAATGAGCTAGTTACCTGTCTTTCTTAAAAGTTTTTAATCATTTTATCCAGAAAAATACCAATAAACTCTTCAAAATCTGTCTTCAAAACATTAAGTTACCTATGTTAAATGCAGAGAGCATCAAAATGCTAACTGGAATAAATTATACAGCAAAGAAAAGCAATATTAGCCATTGCTTAATATTACTGTACGCTTTCAGCAAGTATGGGGAGATAATTTTAGACATGTTTCAGTTTTATTAGACTTACTTTACTGTATTAGCTTATATAGTGTTGAGAGGGTCAATAAATAAATGCACAAGAATGAATTCTTGTTAATGTAGAAGCATTCAAATATTAAAAAAAAAAAAAAATTATTCTTAAACGTCAATAGTTAAGTGCTAACACATTTAATGCCGGAAAAGTTAAAACACTTATATGTCTAAAGTTGTTTGTTGTCTTTTAGAGTTAATCGATCAACTTGAGAGCATGATCTACATTAACAACAAAAAATATAAAGTTTACAAAATTTGAAGCTAAACCAAAGTTGTCGTTTAGCCCCAGATCAACTCTGAGGAAGCTTATGATCAAAGGTTTTCCAAAGATGACCATCTTGTCACATTAATACACTGTTGAATGAATCCTTCGTTTTTTTGAAAACGGTATGACGAAATTGAAGGAGATATGGTTGTTATATATGGCATGCAGGGCCCTCTTTTTAATATTTAACTCTTGGTCAGCCCTGACTGTGGTCTATGATAAAAGGCATTCCAACCACTACCATCCCATCGATTTTGTATATCCTGGTCAACGTTATCCAATGTCTTTTGTTATTTGAATCAGAAGGATATGATTTTTGAGAGATTTGACAATAAATCTTTTTTAGAAAATCAAGAGACGGAGTAGAAGCTCTCTTGCATTCACTTGGTGGTGTAAATAGACGAAAATCGAAATAAAAAAAAAGTTTGCCCAGCGAAAAGACGAGTGGGAAATCTCCCAACTGCAGATTAAATACCGAGGTAAACAGATAAATAAGATCGTAGATATCATTGATAAGAGAAACTAAAAAGAGGGACATGGTGTTAACCAAGTAAGCTTTATTGCTGCTATCAACAGTTTCAGCGAATGAAGCGCTAAGATACTTGTCACTATGACCTTTTTAATAGCAAATTTCACAGAATAATTGTATCATGTTACATAGAATCGAGCTAGCGAGGGAGCATTTTCTGATCGCATTACTGGTAAAGATAGCAACCAAATTTCCCCCAAATAACACCCTATATTTTCTAATAAACAGGAACATACTGGGCACTATATAGCTGAGGTATATAAGGAAGGAATGATCACTGCTGGAACGCATTTCATCGTAGATCTGTGCGATCGGGTTTGATCTAAGACATTCCAACCCTGACATCCAGACATCAATTCAGATATAGTACATTTAGGACTACATCATCTACGTGTTCGCCTTTTTATAAGAACAGAGGGAGTGATTAGGTGATATCTAGCAGTTATTTAAAGCAGAAGTTTATTCGTTGGCTCGCAAACAACATGTTTAGAATGGAGTAGCGAGCGTCTTCGAATAAATGTAATCTTTCAAATAGACTTTGCGTAGCTGTTTCGATTTCCGGTCACACCTACTTCTTTTCATTGTCATTTCTGGAGGAAATGTTGACCCTCAAGTAATACCCTGACATCTAAAGAGAAAACAACCCATTAATAAACACTGCAGAGGATTAGTAAATGTTTGATATTTGGCTCCGTTTGCTTTAAATGTATGCATGAAATAAAAACTTTATCATATTTTATCGGTACAGTGGTATATGAGAGGAATCAATGGTTAAGGGTAAAAGTGAAAGCGCATTTCCATATCCGGCGTGAAGATTTGGTTATTTCCTGGATGTAACTAACTGAATTATATAGCTATTTATTATACAGGAATAAATCAATAATGAGTCTAATGTAAAATCCTTCTCTTTAGTGAATGAGTAAAGTTTTCTTTCGCCTTTCATTTAATAGTAAAAAAAAAAAAATCGTATCTTCACAATACTTACTCCTTTCGTAACAGAGTATGATAGTTAATCAACATAAATCTACTTATAATAAAAAAGAATATAGGCGAGCCAGAATATAATTTATATTTAAATAGTGAAAAATAATTGAAAGAGAAAATAAATAGATATGGAAGAAAATAAATTGTGAATTAAATGAGGCATTGAATTAAACAATATTATAGGACATGATTTAATAACGTTTTTAAGGAAATAAATCTAAAGAGGGAAACACTAAGTGGATTAATTATGAAGAGGATTTTAATAATGTAGAAACTAATAAATGAAATGAAAATAGGTTACCAAATGGGGACTAGAACAACTCGACGAATTCTACCAAGGTGACCGTTGTAGATAAAATATAAAAAACAAAGCAAACGAAAAACACAGTGATGAACCGCACTAATGTTCATAATCTACTGTATGATAATTATGTTTTAGATATAAACAAAATCTACATAATTACAGTTTTATTCAACGACAAATTAAGTAAAATATGTAGGGTGCGAGGTCAAACATCCAATGAATAAACTAACAACACGGATGATAGCTAATGCAATCTGTTGAATTTATAATATACTGGAAATAGTAAGATAGTTATCTCTTTAAAAAATTGTAGTATAATAAGATGTATTTTAACAGAAAGCAATCAAAAATTTATAAAGGATAGGAAGTAAATATTTATTGATTGGTAATAAAACAGTTTTTTTTTTTTATACATGAAAAAAAAGCCAAGATGAAATCACTGAAGAAATAACATTTTACAGCTGCAAATGGACAGATCAAACAATAAAAACGAATGATTGATAATGTCTACTTTAGAAGAAATAAAGTTAAGCAATGTGAGTGATATCTTGTTACTTACTTCTCTCCAGTAGCGATAATTTACCGTGTGTATATAAATATATATCTAGCAGGCCGCAGAGATCGAAGTAAGATATACATTAGTGCAAAACGGTGAAAGGGTGAAACAGTCGCCCCCGCTTAACCGAATAAATCTTTGGATAATACGAGATTTTCAGATTACTTACTAGGTTTTTATTTAAAAAGAAATTTCAAAAGACATTAAAATGGACCAGGAAATACTATTAATCAACGTCATTAAGTAAATTGTCTTGATTACAAAGTAAGTAACATTCAATTCGAAGAATAACATTCCGGAATATTCTTTCAGATTGTGAATCTATATCATTCAGAAATGCTTGAGGATTATTCGTGATTTCTATTACACTTACCTTGTTTGTAAAGTTAAATATCTTAATTGATTAATGGATCGGTAAAGTTCATATTTCTATGAGGAGAATATAGTTAATTTTACAAGATTAAAACTCAGCAGGAATAAAATTTCAATAAGGACACTTTCTGACAAGAGACCGGTTATTTAGCTTCAACAACGGCGCAATCACATCGAAGTAAGTCAATATTTTACTCTATCAACAACACTTGACGAAATCCTGTATCTAAGATCATAAAGGATTTTAAAATATTTCCTGTATTTTACTGTCATTTCTTTAACAATTAATATTACTGCTTTGTACTATTATAATCTTTTAACGGTTGTTTTCGGTAGGAAAGTATTTTTTTCAAATACTTTTGTTGGTTTATAGCATTAGTCAGTAATTTAAGAATCACTTTATGAAGTTTTCTTCTGGATTAAATATTTCTAATATTCCAATTATCACCGCAATTGATTTTTTTTTTTTTTTTTTAATTTTAATAAGTTAACACACGAAGAAAAGATCAAACCCTACCAAACTGTTACGATGCCCAGCTCGAATACCTGCCGGTCGATGTTTGAAGGAAGAACGCGGAAAGGGGAACCAGGAAGCGTTTAGTTTGAATACTTGCGAAAATAGTAAATCCTGCGAAAGGTACCCAAGGCACAAATAGCGAAGTTTTTAACCAGACGGTGTGGTAGGCCTACGAACGCTTTCGCAGTTTCGTTCCACATGTAACAGTTTCGCTTTTCGCCAAAACAATTCCTCTTTTTTCCACTTTCGTTTCTGCCTGTCATCTACATGTTATCTCCACAATGTTTACTTCGCGCTTACCTACTGTAGGCACAGAACCCGTGTGTGTATATATATATATATATATATATATATATATATATATATGTTGTATTTAGGAATGGTGGTCATCTTGCCAGTTTAGCCAATTAGTATTACTTAAGTTTACCGTGAAACGGTCCTTTTTTCATACCGAATTCTACTTGGTGAAATTATTGATTACTTCTTAATTAATTAATTTTACCCTTTGTTATTATATATAAATGCTATATATACATACAATTGCACGGTGACTTTCCGAGCATTCTGCATATTACATATATACTTTTACATTAAAAAAAAAAATCAATAGGTTAAGTTATTCAGAGAATCAATAAATCTAACTTGACCCAATAAACTTGTAAATTTAGCTACGCAAACAGCAAAGATGTTGCTTAAAGATCAGTGAATCGAAATTACAGTTGTGTGTATGTATAGTGATGAAATGATAAAATATAAAATGTTCTTTATTCAGTCAAATGACACTAACATCGTTTTAGACCCAGCTCAGCTACGATCTAGCAGACCTTTGGTTAAAGGTGTTTCAGCCATGACCCTCCCATCGTATTTTCAGACACAGAAATACCTGAAAATAAGATGTAGTCCAGCTGTTTCTAGGACTACATTATTCAGTGTATTCTTCCTTCTTTTTTTTTTTTAAGATAGCAGGGATTTGGATAAGATTTGGCTGTTATTTCCACCAAGTCAAGTTTCACTTGGCACTATGATTAATAAACCAAGTACCTGTGAAGTACAAGGGTCGATTTAATTGATTTCCCCCAATTCACCCCTCTCAACATGTATAGCTTTGTGACCATGTATGAAACGATTACGATTTTTCAGTTAATGTTTAGGTCAGGTTGAATACATACATCTCTTGTATATTCTGGAATTTGATGCTGTGGATCAGCATGTGAGTTTTTCTTTCTTCCTTCCTTTAAACTTGATCGTTATAGTTTAATGATATGAATACTGATACACACAGGCGTGCACACACTGCGCTGTTTGAGCTAACAGCATTGATTTGATGCTATTTCTGTTTGTTTGCCACTGGACAGACTAGATATGATAAATGTGTGCTTCTGCTGAAATGAGAACAATGCCCTTCCCCCTACAAATTTATTCAGCTACCAAGATGGTCTGTAGCGCGTATTTCTTTCCCTTCTCTCTACTTGATTTATATACTTCAAGCCATTCTATACTGCACCACAGGAAGTCAAACCTATCTCTCATTCTTTCATTGTACTTTATTACCTCCTCCTCCTTCTATCCTCTCCCTCCCCCTCATCTTCATCTAAAATAACTGCTTTGCCTCATGAAAAGAAATCATCAATATTGTTATTTCTGTTATTTTAGAATTGTTAGAGCATTGGATAGAATGCTTTACAGAGTACTTCTCAGCATTCTGAGTTCAAATCTCATTGAGGCCAACTTTGTTTTACATCATTTTGGAGGTTGATAAAAGAAAAAGAAAAAAATGATCTCAATTCAGCGCAGTGGACTGATGGAACAGTTAAAGCCTTGTGATATATGTTCAGGAACTTTGGATTCTATCAGCAGTTTCCATGACAACACTGATGCCCAGCTGTATCAGCCTTTGGGGCAACAGCATCAGTGATGTGTGAAGGGGAAGCTTGCTTTCACAGTCAACTGTTAGTTTTTACAAAAATCCTTTACACAAGCCTGTGTAAATGAATGCAAATACATGGCAAGCCTGATCAGCAGAAGCCTTTGTTGTAGAAGAATCAGTGGTGTTCAGCTATGTCTTACAGTGAAGTTTATGTGTTTGGATGAATTTCTATGTTGTGAATAGCAGAGGAATCTAATGCTTTGGGACTGTTTATTCTAAGGAAATGAGAAATTTGTCAGTTCTTTCTGTCTGTCTGTCTCTCTATCTTTCTCTTGCTCTCTTTCGCTCTCTCTCTCCCAAATAATTAGATAACTCTGAAATGACAAATTCCTCTTCTCCCTTCACAGTATAACTTTTACCAATGCGTACCTTCACCTGGTTTCTTGGCCGCTAATTTCTAACATCTTGACCTGCATTCTGAGTTCAAATTGTACAGGTTTCAACTTTACCATTCATTTCTCCAGGTGATGATGAAGACGTGCTGGGATTGAACCTGCCTTTGCTTTTTGTCCTTTTGGATTTGGTAAAATATGATAGTTACAGGTTATGTTACAGTAGTCAGAATGGTGTCTTCATTTTGATTATTGCTTTCTCTATGTTTTGATTACGTACACTCCAGCCTTCCTCAGGTGTCTTGTAATTCACCTTATTGTCTTGCCTTGGATTGAACTCAGAACCTCTAAATGACTGTACTGCATTACCAATGTCTTTATCCACTATATTATGCTTGTGGGCAGTGACCGAGTGAATTTTTGAGGCTTATAAACTTCCATTGATGTCTTATGTCAGCTCTGTATCCAATGGCTAATACAGTTCTATATTTCTGAGGTGAGGGAATTTTATTTTGTTACATTCGTTGTAGTAAAAGCCACAATCAAGATGAGGACAACACTCCAACTAGTGTAACATAATAAAATTCCTTGTCTCAGAAAAACAGAATTGTATTACTGCTTGTTGTTGATTACTCTCTGGTCAGATTTGATCCATTACTTTTACAGTCAGTGCTTTCATCTTTTTCTCGGGTACTATTTCTTTTTAAGATACTCTCTTTTTACTCTTACTTGTTTCAGTCATTTGACTGCGGCCATGCTGGAGCACCGCCTTTAGTCGAGCAAATCGACCCCAGGACTTATTCTTTGTAAGCCCAGTACTTATTCTATCGGTCTCTTTTGCCAAATCGCTAAGTGACGGGGACGTAAACACACCAGCATCAGTTGTCAAGCAATGCTAGGGGGACAAACACAGACTCACAAACATATACACACACACATATATATATATATATATATATATATATACATATATACTGGTGTATAATTTGAATAAGATTTGGCTGTTATTTCTGACAGGATGAGCTACTATTTAGTGGGCCCTTAATTGGCTAAATAAGCACTGGTCACATATTTGGATTGATCCAGTCTACTATATCCCCTCCCCCTCAATGACTAACGTTAATTCAATAAATTATTATTATTATTATAGAATAATTGCAGTGAATATCACCAATTGGTAGAGCATTGAAGTCAACTCCTCATTCTTCTGGGGGTTAATGTAATTGGATATACCTTCCTCCAAGGATTTATATTCTGCCTATGCTTGACATGTTTATTATTTAAGAGTTGACAGATACATCAAGAGTTTTCTTGCTTACATCACAAATAAGTGCAGACATGGTTGTGTTAATTTAGGTTCAGTCTTACTACACAGAACCTTGAGCAAGTAATTCCACTGTAGCCTCTAGCTAACCATTACCTTGTAAGTGGATTTGGTTGATTAAAACAGTACAAAGTTCATTTATTCCACTCTGCTTCTTCCCCTCATTCTTCTTATTTATTCTTCCTCCCACTCCATTCCCTTTATTTCACTTAATCTCACTGTGACCCTATTTGTACCTCCATTTTTGGTCATTCTATTCCACTTTCTAACTTTTATTCTATTTCAGATCTGCCATATAAACAGATTTCTTCGGTCGGATAACATACATTATTTTCTTTCTTTCTCTTGCACTTTTAATTCTCTTTTTTGTCTTTGATAAAGATTATTTCCCAAAGCACTGAATTCTTTTCTGTTTCTTTCTTTGGAGCATTTATCTTCATTGTACACTTCTTTGATTGTTGTTTTTTTACTTTATATTTCTATACATTTTCAGTCATGCACTTGTCTGACTCTATTATTAGTCTGCTTGTCTCTTCTGTACTCCATAATCTTACTCATGTTATTTTTATCCATCCATCCATCAATCTATCTCTCTGTCTGTGTGTCAGCGTGACTGTTTACATTCTGCACTCATGAAAAATTGTTGAGGTATAAGCAGTGAAGTTCACATCTCATTCTCATTCCCTGTCAATAACTTATCTACTAGTTTGTGTTTTTGAAGATAAGTGGAATAAAAAACATTTCTTACCTGAAAAGACAGAAAGGTTTAATTAGCTACAAGAAAGGCATCCAGTTGTAAAACAATGCTAGCATGCAAAAGCAGCCATAATATAAATGATCAAATAAAATATTTTTGAGAATCTCATACCGACATTTACAGAACTTATTTCGTGGAATGTAAACTCTAGAACCAGTAGAGTGCCAGACTATAAAATGGTTTGCATTATACTGGGTATGTCACTTTACCTTCTGAGTTAGCCATCTGGAAAGCCAATAAAATAAGTTCCTGTGAAGTTCTTGGGTTGTTTCGAGGTAGGACAAAATTCCATTGTAGCTGTTGAGGAACTAGCAGAGAAGCTTGCATTTGGTCATTCAACCATTCATTGACACCTACACGTCATTGGAAAAATCAGCAAATTGGGTCAATGGGTTCCTCACAAACTTTCTGAGTCTAATTGCAGACTGAAAGTGAATGTGTGCTCTTCTTTCCTGTCACATCTCACGAATGAATCTTTGTTCAACCAAATAGTGACTGGTGATGAGAAGTGGGTTCTCTATAAAAATGTCAAGCACCGAAGACAGTGGGTAGGGAAAGGAGAAACACTGGCACCCCAGGCTAAAGGTCTTCACCCACTAAGTTGTTGTTATCTGTTTGGTGGGATATGAAAGGTTTAGTCCACTTTGAACTTTTAAACTCAAACCAAATAATAACAAAGGAGATCTACTGCAAGCAGCTTGAGTGGCTTAAGTCAGCGCTAGAAGAAAAACGACCATCTTTGCTTTCAAGAGGAAAGGTATTCTTCCATCAGGATAATGCTTGGCCACATACAGCGAGGATGACATTCCAAAGGCTGGAGCAGTTTGAATAGGAAACGATACCCCACTCACCATATTCACTGGACATTGCCTCATCTGATTATCATTTATTCCACAGTCTTCAAAATCATTTGGACAGAAAAGATATGAATTCTGTAGACAAAGTCAGAACAGTACTGGAGGAGTATTTTTTGTCACAGACAAGTGAATTTTGGATGAGGGTCTTTGTACGTCTATCAGATAGATGGAAGAGCATTGTAGAAAATGAAGGAGAGTATATTTTAGATTAAAAAAGAACTCTGTTTATCTTAATTTTGAAAAGTAAAAGAAGTATTAAAAAAATGCATTTATAGGATGACCCAATATATATATATATTATATAGGTCCTGACATGGTTATGTGGTAAGAAGTTTGCTTCCCATCCACATGGTTCTGGGCTCAGTCCCACTGTGTGACACCTTGCTTAAGTATCTTCTATAGCTTCAGGCTGACCAAAGTCTTGTGAATGAATATCGTGGACCGAAACTGAAAGAAGCCTGTCATATATATATCTCTACATGTGTGTATTTTTGTGTCTATATTTGTCCCCCACCCATCACCACTTGACAACTGGTGTTGGTCCGTAACTTAGTGGTTCAACAGAAGAGACCCAATAGAATAAGTACTAGGCTTTAAAAAATTAAGTCCTGAGTGTGATTTGTTTGACTAAAACCCTTCAAGGCGGTGCTCCAGCATGGCTGCAGTAAAATTACTGAAACAAATATATGCTGCAAACAGGCTGTGTGGTTAAGGGGCTTGTTTTGCAATCACATGGTTCTAGGTTCAGTCCCACTGTGCAACACTTTGGGCAAGCATCATCGGTTATAGCGCTGGGCCAACCAATACCTTATGAGAGAGTTTGGTAAGCAGAAACTCTGTGTGTATGTGTGCCCGGCTTAACAGCTGGTATTAGTTTGTTTATGTCCTCCATAACTTAGTGGTTCAGCAAAAGAGACTGATAGAGTAAGTGCCAGATTTTTAAAAAAAGTAGAAAAATTAAGTACTAAGTTGATTTGTTCTACTGAAAGCCTTCAAAGGAAATGCTCTAGCATGGCCATAGTCAAATGATTGAAACAAATAGAAAGTTGTGTGTGTGTGTGTGTATAATTTTCCCTGATTAATTTCTTAGGAGTGGCTAGATGAACTAAAAGAGACCTTTATTGAAAGCCACAATTGCAGTGGCTATCAATAAACGAATTTTGTGTTTTGTAATTGACCTCTGGATCTGATTATATTTTATCTGCCTTTCTAGTTAATACTGAAGTCAATTTAGTTCAACAAAACAGAATTTTCTAGTTGAAAATGTAATGATTATCTTTTGAAGCATTTTTTTCTTTTCCTCTTCCTTTGATTTCTAATGCTGATAAATACATGGTTTCAAAGTAATGTATTCAGGGTATGTCACTAACACCCTTTCAACACTACTTGTATCTATTTCACTTATCCCGTTCTATTTTTAAGTATAGTTTTATATCCTTGTATGTTGGCTGTATAATTTAACAAAGCTATTGGGGAGAAAATATATACACGTTGCACTACTATTAATATTACATGAGACTCCATGCTCTATATCAACAGCTCACAGTGAACTGTTTACCAACCTGAACTGCCAGTTGTATCTCATCCTCCTTACCACTTTTATATCCTTGTATGTTGGATATAGAATTTAACAAAGCAGTGAGGAAGAAAGTATATACATGTTACACTACAAATAATATTACATGAGACTCAATGTTCTTTATCAGCAGCTTGCAGTGTACTGCTTACCAACCTGAACTGCCAATCGCTCACAGTTCTTACTTTATAACACTGAGTCAGTCCACCTTTATGCAAATTCGATGACTGGTACCCGTGCCAGTGGAGCGCGAAGAGCACCCTCTGAGCATGATCACTGCCAGAGGAACAAACTGGCTTCCGTGCTGGTGGCACGTAAAAAGCACCATTCGAACGTGATCGTTACCTGCATCACCTTACTGGCACGTGTGCTGGTGGCATGTGAAAAAACATTCGAGGTCGTTGCCAGTGCTGCTGGACTGGCCACAGTGCAGGTGGCACATAAAAAACACCACCTGAGCGTGGCCATTGCCAGTACTGCCTGACTGGCCCTCGTGTTGGTGGCATGTAAAAGCACCTGCTACACTCTTGGAGTGGTTTGCATTAGGAAGGGCATTCAGCTGTAGAAACTCTGCCAGATCAGATTGGAGCCTGGTGCAGCCATCTAGTTCACCAGTCCTCAGTGAAATCGTCCAACCCATGCTAGCATGGAAAGTGGACGTTAAACGATGATGATGATGATGAACATATACTTAATGTGCTATCATTTAAGCTTGCAACATCTACTTTGTATAAAATAACTTATTCCTTCACTAGTTTCAGCTTTCGGGCTGCAGTTACACTGGGGCAATGTCTTCAAGGCTTGTTTTAACTTATCATATTGATCCCCAGTATTTATTTCAGTCTAGTATATATTTTATCCCATTCTATTTGTTGAACTGCTAAGTTAAAGGACATAAAAGAACAAAATATAATTTTTAAAAAACTAATGTTTTAGAGCAATGTAAACTGACTTTTTAGAGCAGGTGTCATCTCATTTGAATATGCAATGTCACAGGGTGGTAATATTCTTAGAACACTCACCTATCAGATTGAACTCTCTGGGAAAATCTGCCACCTATTCTGAACAATTCTTGGGTTTTCATTAGTTTCGATGCTGAATATTCAACTGAATAATTGTAAATGGTTGAACATTCCACAGACATATGTACCCTTAATGTGATTCTCAGGTAGAATAGGTATGATACATGGTTGCATCATTAACCCTTTTGGTACCAACCCACCTGAAACAGCACCTGGTTCTATATTACAAACTTCCTATTTTAACACTTTAGCATTTAAACTGGCCATATCAGACCCAGATTTTGTACCAGGTTTATATTGAAACGGGCCAGATCTGGCCTCTTACACCTTCCTTCCAATGTCATTGTAAAAATAAACAATCACTTCATTGGAATCTCCAGTCTATGAAGTAATGCATGATCAATTCAAAATAATGTGAATAGGTAAGCATTGCATTTGATAGAGTAATCATCATCATCATCGTTTAATGTCCGTTCTCCATGCTAGCATAGGTTGGACGGTTCGACCGGGGATCTGGGAAGCCAGAAGGCTGCACCAGGCTCCAGTCTTATCTGGCAATGTTTCTACAGCTGGATGCCCTTCCTAATGCCAACCACTCCGTGAGTGTAGTGGGTGCTTTTTACGTGCCACCCGCACAGGTGCCAGGCGAGGCTGGCAACGGCCACAGTCGGATAGTGCATTTTACGTACCACCAGTCCAGGGGTCCTGGCATCTGCCGGGTGCCAGTCATAGAGTAATCTGAATGCTAAAAGAGTTAAAGTGGTCTGAATTCAAACCTTCCATCAAAATTTCCTAATTTTTGTTCCAAATATCAGTTTGATAATGACAAAGTTATTTTACTTAATTCTTCGTTATTTTCAGAACCAATGAAAACAAAGTTGGCATATTTCAAGAGAAATATGATACCAAACAGGTCAAATCACAGGTACAATTTATCCAACATGCTTCCACACAACTTCCAGTTACTCATTTTCACTCGCAAGGCTTGGGTCAGCCTGGAATTATAGTGAAAGACACTTGCTGAAGATGCCTTGCTGTGGGATTGAACCTGAGACTTAATGATTGTAAAGTTAACTTCTTGCAATACAAATATGGGCCTTCCTGTTTATATTTTTTTCTCTACTATTGGTTTGGTGTGTAGGAAGAGGCTGTGCGCATGGTTTTTGTAGAGAGCCAATGTCCTGAGGAGGAAGGACTGGGTATAGTAGTTGAGTAAGGGGTTAGGCTGATGGAAGCACAATACAGGTGGCAAGAGGAAGAGAGTTGCATGTGTTGAGATCACCTGGGCAGAGGTTGCACAAGACCAGCCATCTCAAAAGAGCAGAAGTCTCTACAGTAGTGGTAGAAAAGGCAGAGATAGGAGACAGTCTGGTGTACACATATGTAGTGATTTCATTTCATTTTTCTTTTCTCTTTTTTTAGACAAAGGCATTCACACATTTCTGTTTGTGTCAATTGGATTGAAAAATCTAGCAACAAAGAAAAATACAAAACCAGTTGGTAAGCTAAGAATTTAGTATCTAGTTTTCTTGCAAATTTTACTGTTTAGAGATCCTAAAACCAAGGTGTCACACAAAAAGCATTGGTGTGGGTGCTGGTGTCACATAAAAAGCACCCAGTACTCTGTAAAGTGGTTGGCATTAGGAAGGGCACCAGCTGTAGAAAGCAAGCCAAAAACAGTATGGAACCTGGTGTGACCCCTGGCCTTGCCAGTTCCTGTCCAGCCATCTGACCCATGTCGATATGGAAAACAAATGTTAAATGTTGATGATGATGATGGATGAGGTATGGTTGTGTTGTTAAGAAGTTTGTTTCACAACCATATGGTTCCTAGTTTGATCCAACTGCATGGTATCATGGGCAAGTGTCTTCCTCAAATTCAGATTAACAAATGCTTTGCGGCTGAAAGTTGATAGACAGAAACTATACAGAAGCCTCCCTCTCTCACACACACACACGCATGCACCTGTGTCCTTCTGTGACTGTTTCCATTTGTTTTCATACTGAGGCTGCTTTGGCCTCAGTAATGTTTGTTTATGTCCCACGTGAACAATATATTTTATAGCATGACAATTTAATGTGCAAAGACTAGTTGAAAAGACATGTAAAGGTTGACATCTAGAAGGGCATTTGGTTGTAGAACACTACATCAAGATGTCTTGTCTAAATCATGTCAGCATGAAAAAAATGGTCTCAAAACAATAATATAATATAATATATGTAAGAATGGAAAAACCAATGCAAAATGCTGATAATGTGATGCCATTCATTGGACTGAGCCTTTGTTTCTAGATCATGAAGATAAGCCCATGTTTCATCTCTTCTCAGTATACCGGAGAAAAATGTATCTTCACTGGTTTCAAAATGCTTCTATCAGATCAGAGCAGACTTCCACCCTTTTCTAATGCAGTTTAGTGTTGTACCATAACAGGATAGACTTGATGTCCTCTTCTCAATGAAACAACTACACTCATTGAGCTAAAGAAAACTTTTGACAGTGTACCTTGGACTGTAGTTTAGTGGTAACTTATAAAACTAGGTAAAGATGAACAGCTTGCAAGAGTTGTGCAAGTCATGTACAGGGTGCAGTGAATATATTTTTGTCTAAATTATGCAAAAATGAAAATAACTCTGACATCTCATTTTAACAGATTTATTTACCAAATTTACATAAAGGTATCTTGAAATACTAAAGAGTAAATTTATGGAATTAAATCACCATTCGCTTCAACCACAGCCTGCAGACTTCAGAATCTCCTGCCATTCTTCTGGATGGTCTCCTTGTTTAAGTTAGTGAATACTGCCATAATCCTTGCCTTCAGTTCATCTTTGATGTTACAAGGAGTTTTGTTGGTCAGCTCAACTGTGCCCCACACATAATAATTTAGCGGGGTTGAAGTCTGGGAATTAGGTGGCCAGATGTCAAGGGTGATGTGATACAAAAATTGTCTGACAGCCATCACTGGGTTCTGCTGCTTGTGTGCAGAATCCTGTTGCCAGACAGGGTCTTCCAGCAGCCTCCCTCTTGACCTAGGGCAGCACTACCTCCTCCAGGCACTTGATGTAAGCCTCTGTGTTGTGTCTGAGACCGTGTGGGAAGATGAATTGAAGGCACAATATTGCCATCACTAGTGATCACTCCAAATACCATGATGTTCACTGGATGTTTAATTTCTATCAACTCTTGATACATGTTTTGGGGACATGGCAAGCCAACAGTTGTTCTGTGTGTTCACCATCTGTTGGTATTGGAGCTTCCAGCATGAATGCCAAGCAGTACAGCATGTTGTTTTCAAATTTCTGGCAGAGTGATTTGTGTGATGGTGTTGGTTGTCTCACAGACAGTACCCAACTGACCCTACTATGCTGTGAGGTTGACAAAATCAAAAACAAACAATGCATGTGCATGAAATTAAAAGCATAAAATGGCAACAATCTACCCATCGCACCCTGTATACTGCCTGCAGGATAAAAGTTTTCAATGAGAAATTTATGCCTCGAGAGTCAGTTCTCAGCCTTACTCCTGTTTATTATAGTTCCCCAGGCTATAACAGATTTCAGACCAGTTGCCTATGGAAGAAGCAAATATGTTCTTTTAGATGTGTAATGTTTGGGTGTATGGAAGACAGCACGAATGAGCTGAGAGAAAAACTATGTATGGGAGGAATCAGATGTCATGTGCAAGAAACAAGACTGCACTTGTATGGACATGCGTTGAGTACTGAGGATGGTAGTTGGATAAAAAACATATTACCAAGCAATCCAAGAAGAAAACTGTAGACAACATGAGATAAAGTAGTGAAGGGTGAACCTTATGAAAGAGATGACGAAGGACCACAACAGATTGTGTGACAGTGTTGAAGATTTTTTTCATTCAACACAAGCATTGGAAACGATACTGATGATGCACTGTAACTTTTGTGTGGCTTATAGTTAATGTACTGGTGTGACCATGCTACCTTTCCTATTGTTGTGAGGTAGAATTAATGTATTAATATCATCACCTTACTGAGTCACTAATGTTTTAAATCCATACCTTCTCACTGAATAATTTTGGCTCAATGCTTCAAATTTTTAGACAGTAAATTTGATATCATTAATGCTTTATGGAAAGCGTTAAAGACGTAAATAAAGTGAAACGACTTTAAAATGGAAGTTAAACTTTGGTCTCAGCATCAGTTCACCATTAATTTGAGTGCGAAATTGGAAAACTTTGTGTTAAAGGGACATAACTTTGGATCTAACTGTGACGAAATGAAAATATCGCCAATTTCAAAATATAAACACCAGCTCTATGCTCTTTTACTCTTTTCAGTCATTTGACTGTGGCCATGCTGGAGCACCGCCTTTAGTCGAGCAAATCGACCCAGGACTTATTCTTTGTAAGCCTAGTACTTATTCTATCGGTCTCTTTTGCCGAAGGGGATGTAAACACACCAGCATCGGTTGTCAAGCGATGTTGGGGAGACAAACATATACACACACATACATATATGCATATACATGTATACGACGGGCTTCTTTCAGTTTCCGCCTACCAAATCTAATCAAATGGCTTTGGTCAGTCCGAGGCTATAGTAGAATACACTTGCCCAAGGTGCCACGCAGTGGGACTGAACTCAGAACCATGTGGTTGGTAAGCAGGCTACATACCACACAGCCAATCGAATTAATATTAAAGCCTTTTGATAGCAACACATCTGAGACTACTTCTGGTTCCTTTATACAAATCTGTCTGTTTTAAAATATTTATTGATATGTTCAAAACCCTAATTTAAGAGTTTTCAGCGATGTCCTTCCTCCTCTGACTGTCATGAAAAGAAAATAACTTTCCTGGAGCATTGGGATCTATTTTGAAACTTAAATAAACAAAACTATATGTTTGTTCCTCAAAATCTCTGTGAAATTCCATCTCTTATTCTCAGTGCATAACCCTTCTCTTTGCTAGGGTGATATTTGAAGGAGATTTAGTTGCTTTTTTTAACAGGTCGAGTGACTGCATAGAGACCTATTGTTAATAAAATCTGAGACAATGGCCTTAAAAATTTAGAAAATTTTGTCATTCATTATGTTGGGTTAGTTTTACTCCTTTGCTTTTATATTTTCTTTTGTTTTTATTTCAGAAAAATGGCAGAGGATCTTTGGTCCCCTATAGCTCACGTGTATGACCCCCTTATGGCAGGGAGTATCGATGGAACAGACGATGTTGCCCACGACCATGGCATAGTGCGAGCACTCAGTTGTAAATATAAAACTAACAAACAGGTTGCTGGAGATCCTAGTAGGACAATTTTTGCTTCCAGACTGAACCCCAAAACTGATGAAAACAGCCTCCGTAAATGTTTCAGTGAATACGGCCAAATTAAGCAGTTACGTCTTGTCCGGGATATTGTTACAGGATTTACACGAGGTTATGGTTTTATAGAGTATGAAGAGGAGTATTCTGCACGAAAGGCCTTCGTTCAAGCGAATAAATCTCTGCTGGATGGCTCTGAAATATTCGTTGACTTTGAACGGGAACGAATTTTGAAAAACTGGGTTCCTCGTAGACTTGGGGGAGGCTTTGGTGGAAATAAAGAATCAGGGCAATTGCGTTTTGGCGGTAGGGACCGGCCATTTAAGAAGCCAATTATTGTCAATTCAGATAGTAACAGTGGATATAAAAAATGGGACTACAAAGATAGCTCCCACCAAAAGAACAGGGATTTTCAACACAAAGATGGCAGGTTTGGCTCTGAAAGGGGAGGGAATTATTCTCGGAGTGATAGCAGAGAATTTAGAGATAGAGGGGACAGAGGTGGGAATTCTGAGAGGAGCTACAGAAGTAGAGAAAGAGGGAGAGAGAGTTTAGAGTCTAAATACAGAGACAGAGGTTATAGAAATGAGGAGAGAAGAAATAGATGAAAATAAATTATTTGATTTATTATTTTCAAGACGATGGAGCATAAGAAATGAGAGAGTACCAGATTAAACACCTGGCAGTATTTAATTTCATCCCTCTATGTTCTGAGTTCAAATCACACTGAAATCAATATTGACTGACCAATAAAATAAATATTAGGTACGTACCAACTAGAGAACCTCCTGGGGTTGCTCTGTCCAATTGAAGTAGCACCCAAATCTCCTTAAAAAAAGGATTCATTGGGCATTGGTGCTGGTATAGCTTTGTGGTTAAGCAGTTCACTTCACAACCATGTGGTTTCAGGTTCAGTCCCACTAAACAGCACCTCAAGCAAGTGTCTGCTACTATAGCCCCAGGCTGACATATGCCCTGTGAGTGAATTTGGTTGACAGAAACTTTGTAGAAGCCCATCATACACTTACATACATATACATATTTGTGCATGTGCGTATCTGTGTTTGTCCCTTCACTTTTGGACAACTGACATTGATTTGTTTATACCCACATAACTTTGCAGTTCGTCTTAAGAGGCTGATATACTATGCACCCAATTTTAAAAAATAAGTCTTAAGGTCAGTTTGATTGGCTAAATCCTTCAATGTGGTGTCGCAGCATGGCCACAGTCCAATGACTGAAACAAGTAAAAGAATAATGTAATCCCATTTATACAACACAATTGGATAATGACAGCTGAGACTCCTTTGACTAAAGTTCTGTTCAGTCAGCACTAATGAAGGGGTGAATGACATTATTATTATTATTGAGTGAGAGAGCAGTGTATGCCATCAAAGTGACACTGGGGTAAAATATACGAAGCCCAGTATACCCATCATGACTACCCGTCTGATAAAGGTACACTAGGTATACTTCATTTGAATAAAAAAAGATAAAAATAAACTGGGTGTTTGTGGTAGCAAATGTTTTAGTAAATATAGCTCTGCTGAATTAGGCCTGACCTGAAGTTAAACCACAACTATTAACTAACAGAAAAAAAAACCTTCTGCAGTGATAGCTTGAAAGAAAGTACCTGCTAAATGCTAATGGCTTTACTGCATGACTCAAATACTCTCTATCAGACAAATATCAACATGATGAAATAACACTACAGTTCTATATTTAAGAGATGAGGAATTATGTACATTATTTACATTTGACGGATATTTGTCCTCATCTTGTTTGTTGTTAACACGTTTCGGCTGATATACCCTCCAGCCTTCTTCAGGTGTCTTGGGGAAATTTGGAACCTTGGTTCTCACTCCTAAGGTATTTTTTGATGTTGTTATTATATTCAGGTCACTGTCTGAAATTGAACTCGGAATCTTGGGGTTAGTAGCCTGCACTCTTAACCACTGCGCCATATGCCCAACGTTGTATTAGCAACAAACAAGATGAGGACAAATATCCGTCAAATGTAAAAAATGATGAAATGACTGTGATTTAAATTAAATGCTACCAAATAATTCAGTTGAAAATAAAGTTTATTATTTTTATTACCTTTTACTAATGTTTCACATTTCATCCTTCTTTCCTTACAAGTGTCAATCTATAAAGAAAATAATTCTATAAGGAAACCTCTGCATATGTGTTGGAGGAACAATTTCTTTTTTACCAGGGGCCAAATTGTAAGTGTGCCAGGGGAGGCTGGAAACGGCCACGATCGGTTGGTGCTTTTTATGTGCCACCAGCACGGAAGCCAGTCAAGGCAGCGCTGGCATCAGCCATGTTCAGATGGTACTTTTTACATGTCACTGGCTTGGGTATCACAACTACAATTTCCATTTGATTTTTATTTTGATGTTGATGTACTTGACTCAATAGGTCTCCTCAAGCACAGTAGGTTGCCCTATGAGCCAAGGTAAGCACAGCAGGCAATCCTGCGATCAAAGGTACTTTGGATGAGCTGGGGCTGGTTGTGTGAAGCTGGTGCAGGAAACAGCCATGAACTCACATTATTTGTCAGGTCTTTGCAGTCACAGCATATCTTCAGAGGTCTCGGTCTTTTGTCATTGTTTCTGTGAGGCCCAACATCCGAAGGTCATGCTAGACCACCTCATCCCATGTCTTCCTGGGTCTATCTCTACCTCGGATTCCTTCAACTGTTTGGGAGTAGCACTTCACGGCAAAATTTCATTCACATCACATCGTATCATCTTGAAAAGTGAAAGACATTGTATAATGTAGTTCTAGATACACTATGTCTGGTCATAAGATACTTTTACAGTGGAAGATTATTAGTGATTCTTATGCAGATTTCTGACTTACAAAATAATAATGATAATAAAACAAAACAACATTGTATGAAAGTGCATCATCATAATCATTAGCATCCTTTTTCCATTCCTGTGCAGGTGGCACATAAAAAAACACCATGAGCGTGGCCGTTGCCAGTACTGCCTGACTGGCCCTTATGCTGGTGGCACGTAAAAGCACCCACTACACTCTTGGAGTGGTTGGCGTTAGGAAGGGCATCCAGCTGTAGAAACTCTGCCAGATCAGATTGGAGTCTGGTGCAGCCATCTGGTTCACCAAACCTCAGTCAAATCATCCTACCCATGCTAGCAGGGAAAGTGGACATTAAACGATGATGATGATGATGATGATGATGACCTCAGTGTCAATGAAAAAATAACCTCATCTGCCCTTTCTCATACACATTACATGACCAAAACATTACAGCTGTCTCTCTTGCATACTCCAGCTGATTCCCTTTTTGCCTAATTTTTCTCTCAATACCTTACCACTCTGTCATACATGGCACATCCAGTAGAGCATACTAGCTTTGTTCCTCTAGTTTTTGCATGTCCTTTCCTCAAAGAGTCCACATTTCATTACCATGTAGCATTACTGTCCATACACAAGCATCATACAACCTGCCTTTCAGAGAGAAGGCAGTGCTTATGACCTTTTTCTGGGCCTCTGAGACTGATATGTTGGAAGAAGGTGGTGGAATAAGTCTACCACTGTGGGATCTGAATACAGAATTTAAAGTTCCAGAACAAATACTGCAAAGTATCTTGCCTGATGCATGAACATTTCTGCCAATCCACCACCCTGAGCTGCTATTTAATTTTCTTTACCCCTGGAAAACGAAAGGCAAAGTTGACGTCAGTAAGGTTTGAAATCAGAATGCAAAGAGCTGGAAGAAATATCACAAGGTATGACTCTGCCAAGAAATAGCAGGTAAATCTCCATCAAATCACACTCTTCTGTTTCAAAGGAGGGTCACATACACCAGATAATGTCTGAGATACATGCAAGCAAAGCCATCATTTGCAAGCTTGTATGACTTGGTAGCTTGTGCATTATGTTTTTGCTAATTGATTTTGGTGTCTATGTAGTTGTTAGAAAACATTGATGTCCTTTTGGTCCTCCTAACTTTGAGCTTGTGGACATGACATCAAGGAGGTGACAGTTGGCTTGAGTGAGGTTTGCACCAACATTTGGTTGGTATTCATTGAGAACACTGGAGACCCATCATCAAAGAGGAACTAACAACTTATGAGACCAGTGGGATTGCTGAACAAGAGGAGGCACAGAAAAGATAGAAAGGAACAGCCTAGAAGAGACCCTTCATTTGGAACCACCTGTCTCACTTGGAAATTTTTTTAGATATTTTATTGTTGTCTTCCACCATTCTTGATCTTGAGGGGTAGACACAATGTTGACAATAAAAAGTTTTAAAAAATTACTCCAGGCCCTGTATGTGAAATTGGGTCACTCAAAAGTTTTAAAGCACCGAAAACTTATTTCCCTTGAATATGCATTGCTGAAATTGGAGTGTATCTTATGTTACTGTGTGTCTTTTATGCTATCAAATGTAATATTTATGTGATCAAAATTTTGGGGGAGGGGTCCAGTCAATTAGATCAACCCCAGTATACAACTAGTACTTAATTTATCGAAACCGAAAGGATGAAAGGCAAAGTCAACCTCAGCGAATTTGAACTCAGAATGTAAAGACTGATGAAATACCTATTTCTTTATTACCCACAAGGGGCTAAACACAGAGGGGACAAACAAGGACAGACATAGGTATTAAGTCGATTACATCGACCCCAGTGCATAACTGGTACTTAATTTATCGACCCCGAAAGGATGAAAGGCAAAGTCGACCTCGGCGGATTTTGAACTCACAACGTAACCCAGACGAAATACCGCTAAGCATTTCGCTTGGCGTGCTAACATTTCTGCCAGCTCACCACCATAGTATTTATGTGACATACAAGAGTGTTGCCCATTGTATAACAAGTAACTTTGGGAGTATATTTTTGTCACAGTGGCTAATATCAGAAAATAGGGCATACATATAGTAATTATAGTTTAATTTTTACCAAATTTCGTAGTGCAAATACAAAATGATGAATGCTAATTTTCAAAAGAAAAATATTCTTCAAATAAAAATAAATGGAACAAATTTCTCATTTGTATATTTGCAATAAATATATGTTATTATTTTTCTAAATTTTATCAACATAATTGTATTCAACTCCATCTTTGCAAAATTTCATTTAAGAAAAGGAAAGAAAAAAGCAGGGGGGGGGGTCAGAAAAATATGTGGTGAGGCACCAATTAGGAGTTATACTCCCTCACTCTCATCAAGCCTAGTAGGTGCACATATCTTCCATGTTTGATGTTAAGCTCTCTTTATCTCTCTTTGCGCTCCCCACCTCTTTATATCACACACATGTACATATTCACACATTTTTTTGCAAGCCAAATCTTTATACCATTACTGCGCTGAGTTTTCTGTTGCTATCATGTCCCCATAAATCATCTTCAGGAATATGATAGCAACAAGAAACTCTTAAGTTGCAATGAAGTGAAGTGTCAGATTTAAATAAATTGATAAAGGCGTCTACCACTAATATCAAGTACTTGTTTTTCTTGCTTGTCTATCCAAAGATACATTCACTCATACATGCACGCACAAACACACACACACACAACATATTATATATATATATGTGTGTGTGTGTGTGTGTGTGTGTATATGTACACGTATATATGTAGATAGATGTGTATATATATATATATATATATATGTCCAGCCCATGCTAGCATGGAAAACGGACACTAAACGATGATGATGTATATATGTCGCCATGATTGCCCCCTAACTCCAAAAGTTTTTTGTATTCTCTCTCTGTTTATTTCCTTGTGTTCCTTTCTGTTGAAGAGCATAGGCTTGAAATGTAAAAGACTTTCCCACTTTCCTGAGTGTTAAACTAATTCAGCTATCTTTGTCTTTTGTTTTTCTGTAAATTTCAATTATTATATATACATATACATAAAAATATGTTATGTATATATATATATATATTATATTATATATATATATAATATATATATATATTATATATATATATATATATATATGTATTATATATATATATATATATATATGTATGTTATATATATATATAAATATTATATATATATATAATATATGTGTGTGTGTGTGTGTGTGTATATGTATATGTATGCACATATATATATTCGGAAAAGTATTAATTTAGCAGTTTCATCTCATTTCAGAGAACCATCAGGAACATACATGTATGTGTGTATTATGTATGTATGTATGCATGTGAGTATGTATGTGTGTGTGTTTATACATCATCATCATCATCATCATCATATATATATACATATATTCACACAAAATGGTTATCGAGAAGACTGGCCATTTTAATCCTAGTAAGCTATTTAGAACATTGCTCACTGCTGGGTTTCCCAACCTTGAGTGTAATGTGTGTGTGTGTGTGTGTGTATAAATTAATTTTGTTATCTCCTTAAATTATTAGCAGTAAATAAAAAAAAAACCCTCAAAAAACAAGACCTGTAAAAGTATATAAAAATGCAACTAATTGTTAATAACACCACTGATAGTTTTTGTTGCTGTTGTTGTTGATTTTGCATATCTTTATCTTGTTTTAGAAAATAAGGGGATCTGTAGGGATTACTAAACACGATTATTTTATAGAATTCATTGTTGTTAGGGGATTAACTGAGCTGAAGGGCTGAAGATAAATTATTTGAGCACCTTAAAATAAAATCTCTGCTCTGGGCTAAAATAAACACAAGTCTTTATTTATGTTGGGTTTTATTTATTTTCTTTTATTTTTTATATTTACTTGTTCTTATGATATTTATATCATAAACATTTCATTTATTTATTTTCCTTAATAATGTATCAAGCACTGTGGATTGACCAGGCTATCAGATGTTGCTACACATCGCTGGTCACAATGCGCTTCACATTGTTTTAACCTTCAAATGACGCCACCTCGCTGGTTAAGTGAGCAGGCCAACAGAAGAAAGAGTGAGAGAAAGTTGTGGCGAAAGAGTACAGCAGGGATCGCGCCCCCCCCCCCTGCCAGAGCCTCGTGGTGCTTTAGGTGTTTTTGCTCAATAAACACTCACAACGCCCGGTCTGGGAATTGAAACTGCGATCCTACGACGACCACGAGTCTGCTGCCCTAACCACTGGGCCATTGCGCCTCCACACACACACACACATACACACACATATATATACATAGAGAAAGAGAGAAAGAGTCTTTAAGGCAGTACTGAGAATGTTGCACATAACAGATAAGATGATACAAGCTTGAGTTACATACAGGGTGTTCAAAAAGTCTCTCTGTAGGCGCAGGAGTGGCTGTGTGGTAAGTAGCTTGCTAACCAACCACATGGTTCCGGGTTCAGTCCCACTGCGTGGCATCTTGGGCAAGTGTCTTCTGCTATAGCCCCGGCCCGACCAATGCCTTGTGAGTGGATTTGGTAGACGGAAACTGAAAGAAGCCTGTCGTATATATGTGTATATATATATATATATGTATGTATGTGTGTGTGTGTGTTTGTCCCCCTAGCATTGCTTGACAACTGATGCTGGTGTGTTTACATCCCCGTCACTTAGCGGTTTGGCAAAAGAGACCGATAGAATAAGTACTGGGCTTACAAAGAATAAGTCCCGGGGTCGATTTGCTCGACTAAAGGCGGTGCTCCAGCATGGCCACAGTCAAATGACTGAAACAAGTAAAAGAGTAAGTATTTTTTTGCAAAATATATATCTATAAGATGGTTATAAGACTACAAAAGAATATATTAGACTTTACAAGACTTTAGAAAAACTTTATAAGAGGTGTTGAAGGTGTCGTCCTTCATTTTCAATACATAGGTTGACTGTTCTACACATGTTTTGATGAAAAACTGGATGAAAAAATTCACTGCAGATAATGTAGTTTATAGTTCCAATGTATCAACAAAAAAGTACTCCAGTGAGAGGTAAATATCTTTTAATATACACAATTGCAAAATAACTACTAACAGTTTCATGCTTTAAGATACATTAAATTGGTAGATTTAAATAACATGTCATGTATCTCCAAGAAGTCTTTCAGGCTGGAAGTATATGGCATGTTATATGAATCTGCCAATTTAGTGTATCTTAAAGCATGAAACTGTTAGTAATTATTTTGTAATTGTGTATATTATTAAATGATATGAGTGTGTATGTCATTATTCAGTTTATTTCAAGATTTCTTGCCAATAGACAACGAACCGGTTTCTAACCTAGATCCAAGGTTCCTTCATTGGAATTTTAACATCAACAACAGGGTATGTATGTATGTATGTGCAGATTTGTATGTTTTATGTATGTGTTCTCATGCATATTGTTACATGTAATGATAGTCACACTAAATTAAGCAAAGCGTGGACATATCTGCAGATAAATTCTGCAAATATGAGACGTATGGTATCAAAGGCCACAAAAATATGTTGTTTCTTAACATCTAATTGTATAAAGGACATTTCTATCATCATCATGACTTTTGAAACTGGTTAAGTTGAAAATACTGAAAGTTGCTCAAGTTTGATACTTTTTATTTACATTCTTTTATTCTTTTATTTTTATTCTTTTATTCTTTTATTCTTTTATTTACATTCTTAAATGAGAACTTTTGTTTTCACTTTTGTATTTACTTTAAATGACATTGAAAAAACTGTTTTCAAAGTTATGTCAAGCTCCAGACATGGGTTTGCATTTGATGGAGTCAAATCTATCCTTAGAAATAGTGACAATACCAGAAATGTTGAAAAATGGACATCTCAGTTTGTGGAAAATCTTGACATGATAGAGCAGAATGGATTTCATTTTTGAAATTGGCACCCAGAATTAGTAGGAGACATGTCTCCAACATCAGACAACAAAAACCTTGTTCCCCAGTGTTAATGCCTACAATTTGTCACTCAAAATCTATGTTAAATTCTTACCTTCACGGCTTCATCTACCATTGTATATCAGAGATTGCTTAATAAAAAATTAATCTTTCTCCTTTATATTTAAGTAATACCAAGAGTGAGACAGTTAGTGGTGTTTTACTTAGATTCCGTTGAATGTAAGGTAAGAGTAAAAACAGAAAGAAATAGACAAATAAATAAATTAATAGATGTTTTTCACCTTGATTAATTAGCTAACACAATGGTTTCTCGAATAACTGATATATTATTCCAAGTAAATTGGAATTAACAAAAGTTTAAAGATATTCACTAATTAATGAGTTGTAATGAACAGCTGAGTCAACTTAGAGGTAGTAATGGTGGTGGTGGTGGTGGTGATGGTGGGGACAAAAAAATGGAAAAAGAAAGATAAGATGTAAGAAGAAAAAGGAAGGAAAATACCTGGGAACAACTTATTAGTTCCTGGTAGAAATTACATCATCATCATCATCATCTTCATAATCATCATCATCACATCATCATAATCATCATCATCATATTCATCAACATCATTATCATCATCATCATCACCACCACTGCCACCACCGCCGCTGTCATCGTTGCCATCATCATCATCATCATCACTATCATAATCACCACTGATACTATCATTATTATCCACTGTACTATCATCCTCTTTTCTACCACTGCCCCCCCCCCCGTAAGTGTGAAAGGTATCAAAATAAAATGATTAAAACGCATGCAATATCATAACATAAAATTGACAATGAAAGAAATGTGTGGCATGATGTCTGTGTACAGAATATATTTGTGAGTGTATGTGTGTGTGTGTGAATGTGCTTCTGTTATCTGATTGAAATTTAGCTCTCTGGTCAGCAGTGATTGAGCAGCTGACCAATGCCCAGAGCATTTCAAACACATACACCCTATCTACCACAACCACCACCACTACCATTGCCACTATTGCTGCTGCTAGAGCTGTGGTGTCTGCTGTTTATTAAGATGTCTTTCTTAGGTAATATAGTTACGTGTGGTTACTAAGATGCATAACGCAGTGAGTAATAGAAACATTTTTCAAAATTTATCAAATATATATACCAGTGGTGAAAAGAAAAAGGAAAAAAAATCATTTGTGTCAATGATAACTCTTGAAAAAGAAGGGAAGGCAGACAACTTTGGAATGAAATTAATCTAAAATTAATTTCAAATTGTATTTCATGCAGTGGGACTGAACTTGGGACCATGTCATTGGGAAGCAAACATCTTACCACACAGTCACACCTTTGAGAAGAAAAGAAAATCAATGTAGATTCAGTTCTAATAGTAGGTCCACATTTAAATTTTTAATCAGTTTGGATTTCAGAGTTGTTCCTCTTGTATTTCTTGACAAGAATTATTCTTGCACCTTTTGTTATCATATTTCTTTTGAAAAATACAGCTTTTGTTGGAATCAGTTTTGAAAATTTTGAAAAGAAAGAAAGATAGAAACTATATCATTAATAAGCTGGCATTTGGAACATTACTGCGAAATTTTGGTGGAAGATTTTAAGAGAAACCATTTTAAGTTGAAGTTTATATCAAAGAACAAAGAATGATCTCAGACGGTTTGGTATCACAAGGGTTAACAGAATAACGATTTTTCTTATCTTTACATGATGATGATGATGATGATGAGAATGATGATGATAATAATGATAATAACTTTAATTGATTAATTCTTTTTTCATTACTACAGTAGATGGAAACTGAAAGAAGCCTGTCGTATATATGTGTATACACATATATACATATATATATATATATATATATATATATATGTATGTGTGTGTGTGTATGTATGTTTGTCCCCTCAATATCGCTTGATGACCGATGCTGGTGTGTTTACATCCCCATAACTTAGCGGTTCGGCAAAAGTGATTGATAGAATAAGTACTAGGCTTACAAAGAATAAGTCCTGGGGTCGATTTGCTCGACTAAAGGCAGTGCTCCAGCATAGCCACAGTCAAATGACTGAAACAAGTAAAAGAGTAAAGAGTTATATTTTTATAATTAAATATTATTAGAAATTGTATAAAAAAAAAAGAATTTAAATATTTTGGGTATTGTAGAAGTATGACCAATTTACTGCCCATAAATTTTAACAAGCTGTGTGGTAAGTAGCTTGCTTACCAATCACATGGTTCCGGGTTCAGTCCCACTGCGTGGCATCTTGGGCAAGTGTCTTCTGCTATAGCCCCGGGCCGACCAATGCCTTGTGAGTGGATTTGGTAGACGGAAACTGAAAGAAGCCTGTCGTATATATGTATATATATATATGTATGTGTTTGTGTGTCTGTGTTTGTTCCCCTAGCATTGCTTGACAACCGATGCTGGTGTGTTTACGTCCCCGTCACTTAGCGGTTCGGCAAAAAGAGACCGATAGAATAAGTACTGGGCTTACAAAAAGAATAAGTCCCGGGGTCAAGTTGCTCGACTAAAGGCGGTGCTCCAGCATGGCCACAGTCAAATGACTGAAACAAGTAAAAAAGCAAAAAAGAGTTATATTTTTATAATTAAATATTATTAGAAATTGTATCAAAAAAAGAAGAATTAAGATATTTTGTGTATTGTAGAAGTATGACCAATTTGCTGCACATAAATTTTAACAATAAAATCTGGCATGAACCCCCAAGGGCCATGTGGATCCCAAGAGCCATGTGGATCCCAAGGGCCATATGGATCCCAAGAGCCATGTGGATCCCAAGGGCCATATGGATCCCAAGAGCCATGTGGATCCCAAGAGCCATGTGGATCCCAAGAGCCATGTGGATCCCAAGAGCCATGTGGATCCCAAGAGCCATGTGGATCCCAAGAGCCATGTGGATCCCAAGAGCCATGTGGATCCCAAGAGCCATGTGGATCCCAAGGGCCATGTGGATCGCAAGAGCCATGTGGATCCCAAGAGCCATGTGGATCCCAAGAGCCATGTGGATCCCAAGAGCCATGTGGATCCCAAGGGCCATATGGATCCCAAGAGCCATGTGGATCCTGGTTGAAAACCACTGGTCTAATGAATGGATGGTGTTAACCACAGTAGAACAGACATGTTCTTTAGATCAGTGCCTCTCAAACTATCTGATGTGGTGTACCAGCAGTTTTTTCTTGTTTTCCAATGTGCCAGGGACTGGTAATATTAATTTATACTGGAAACAATGTATATATATATAATGAATATAATAATAAGAGTTGATAATTTTTAAAATCTTGTATTCATTTTGTAAACAAATAATACAATATTACATAAGCATTTTATAAGTATTTTATAATGTTTCTTTCTTTTCTGGAAGCTCACTGCGTACCAGCAGCTGATGGCTTGCAGAGTGGCACCGGTCCATGGACCACCACTTTGAGTAGCACTGCTTTAGATTATCAACAACTACCGTGTCTCATGTATTTGTAAGACTTTCGAATGTAAAACATAATGAAAAATGTTGCCTTGATTATAGGGACAATCTTTGCTACAATCCTGAATAAGGATTAGTGTTGTGTGCATATGTATATGTTGTGGTGGGGGTTGTAGCTGCACTGCATTTAGCATGATCTTTCCCCTACAATCAGCTCAAAGAGAAGGCAATAACAATGAAGAACCACTGGTACAGAAACAGAAGCATAGGAAATAGTGTGGATACTCTACTTAGTAGCATGGAACATCGAGAGAGTACTTATGATATTTTTAGGAGCACTCCGTCGGTTACGACAACAAGGGTCCCAGCTGATATGATCAACGGAACAGTTTGCTCGTGAAATTAATGTGCAATTGACTGAGCAATCCACAAACGTAGTTCTCAGGGAGAATCAGTGTGACACAGTGTGACAGGGCCGGCCCTTTGAAATACAGGTACAATTCATTTTTGCCAGCTGAGTGGACTGGAGCAACGTGAAATAAAATGTCTTGCTCAAGGACACAACGCATCGCTGGGAATTGAACTCATGACCTTACAATCATGAGTTGAATGCCCTAACCACTAAGCCATGTGCCTTCACAATATTATTATTAAACTTGTTAGAAATAACAGCCAAGAATGTGGTGAGCTGACAGAAGAGTTTGCATGTCAAACAAAATGCTCAGTAATATTTCTCTGGCTCTTAACATTCTCAATTCATATTCTACCAAGGTCAAGCTTTGCCTTTCATTTTTCCAGGGTTGATAAAAGGCGGAAGAGTTGAGCTCTGGGGTCAATGTAATCGACTGCCTCCCCTCCCTCACCTTCAGGCCTTGTGCTTATAGCACAAAGACAACAGCCAAGTTTCCTTGATAATGTTTGAGTGTGCAATCCAGCATACAATCTCTCTGCAAAAAAAAAAAAAAAGGAAGACAGGATAGCCATGGTTAGAATCAGTGTTCCCTCTAAGCTGTGCACATATGTGCTTACACAGATGTTTTGTGACAAGGAAATGGAAAAAATGTGTGCACAGAAGGTTTTAATGATGAAATCATATATTTTTAATTGAAGAAATTTGAGCAGAAATTACTCACATGAATACACACATACTCTGTAATAAAATACAAAATTTGCACACAAAGTGAATTTCTGTGCACCAATACAGAAAAAAAAGGCTGAACATTGACTGAATTACATTTGATTCCAGATCTGTTTCATCAAGGATTATTTGAGACTAAACAACTGTAACAACAAGGGTGTGTAGGGAGCAGTAAGTTAAACTAGGTGTCATGTGTCTCCTACAGTTTTTCTGTTCTAGTTTGTATACCACTTCAATGCAGGGGGCATTCGTTTTTACATTCATGCACATCAGTGGTGCTCCAATCAACATGTCTCTCCATCGGACATCAAAGGCCTATCACAGTTAATTGGGTCCTGAAAGCTCCTTTCCTGAAATCAAGAGGTTGATGCTAGTTTATAAAAATTGAACTGTAGTCACGTGGAAACAGGAGAAGGAGGACAAGAGATAAGATGAGGGAAAGAAACAAAGGGAGTGAGAAGAAAGGAGAAGGAATGAAAGATAGTAGGGAGTGGGAGAAAGATACACAGGGGACAGCAAAGAGCTGGAAACAGCGCTGCAAGACATGTCATGTGAGGGATTTTCTTCAATTATTCTGCCAATCCATTGCCCTAGATTGTTACTTTATTTATCAATCCTGAAAGAGAAGGAAAGGTAAAGTTGACCTTGGTGAGATTTGAACTCAGAGCACAGGGGGTCAGAATAAACAGCAAGGCATCCAATCTATTACTTTAACAACTTTGCCAATTTGCTGTTTATTTGATTGATTATCTGACTGTAAATTCTTATTTCTTTATTGCCCACAAGGGGCTAAACATAGAGGGGACAAACAAGGACAGACAAAGGGATTAAGTCGATTACATCGACCCCAGTGTGTAACTGGTACTTAATTTATCAACCCTGAAAGGATGAAAGGCAAAGTCGACCTCGGCAGAATTTGAACTCAGAACGCAATGGCAGACGAAATACCGCTAAGCATTTCGCCCAGTGTGCTAACGTTTCTGCCAGCTCACCGCCTGTTTCTGACTGTAAATTCTGTTAATGAGAATTGACAAAGATGTAGAAATAGCCAAACAAGAGGGTACAGTTACTGCCATGTCATTAGAACTGCAGTGTGTCTGAGACCAAGACACTGCTCAACTCAGAAATGGTTCACTAAAATCTAGTTTTTGTTGTGGTTACTTAACCTCAGGTTAACCTTGATTGGGTAAACTTTTGATCAAAACATTCCAACTATGACCATTCCATTTCTTTTACGAGGTTCTGGACCTACACTATCCAGGATGTCCTTTCTTTTGTTTATTATTTCTGAAGATGTCAGGATTTAATTTTCAGGGAGATTTTGCTGGGATTTCTTGCAGATTGAGATATCATTTAAAAGCTAGTACATATTACTTCTTAAAAATTTCCCTTATCAGTGTTCCCCAGTCATCTTATAGACTGGCACATACAGGTAAAGACTATGTTTTGCTGAAGAAAGCTCTTTCGTCATAGCCTCTGTGAGGCTCAATGTACGAAGGTCATGCTTGACCACCTCGTCCTGTGTTTGTCCCTCCCACCATCGCTTGACAACCGATGCTGCTGTGTTTACATCCCTGTAACTTAGTGGTTCGGCAAAAGAGACCAATAGAATAAGTACTAGGCTTACAAAGAATAAGTCCTGGGGTCAATTTGGTCAACTAAAGACCTTAAGATAGCACTGATGGTGGGTGTAATTTTTAGTCATTGAATTACCATACAATAAAAAACCTAAGTCACATAGAACAGGGCCAACTCAGTCCTGTTAGCAGTAGCAGTAGTGGCAGAGCCGGGGAAACTGATAGGTTTGTATGTTTACTGACAGTGCTGAGTTTTACATCATATACGGATACAACTTGGAGAAGGATGTAACCTGGCAGACTTATTGTCTCCAGATGTGTTGCATGAAGAATTCTTCATGAGTCACCAAAGTATGTTTATAGATAATGCAGAAACTGGAAAGAATTCATGATCAGAATTATGGTTATGCTTTTAACAAGTTTGCTTTGCAAGCATGAGATTCTGGGTTTGGTTTCGCTTTGTAGTATCCTGTTCAGCTATCTTCTACAGCAATGTCAGACTAACCAGTTCCTTGTGAGTGGAATTCAGAAGTAACCTGGTCATGTGTTTGTGTGTGTATCTGATTAAGTTTAAAACTAGTGTTGCATTAAAAAGCATAACTTAGCTGTCCAGTAAATATAGATGGATAAAATAATATCCAACTGAAGTAAACAATTGCTGTGTGGAAGGTGTTTATAAGCCATTTAAAAACACACAAAAACTGTTAGATTCACTTCGACATTTAAATTTAATTTGTCAAAATATTTTCATCGCTTTGAAATCGCCACCTGTTCACTGACATAATTTCGTGTTTTAAATGTTGAAGTGAATCTAATGGTTTTTATGTGTTTTTAAATATCTTATAAACACCTTCGTTGCTGCAGTTGCTTTTGTTTCAGTACATGATCTCAGATCAAGTCACTTGCTATGCAAGTACATCTCCACAATTGAAGTAAATGTTAGAACTAATGTTATCAACTGAACCCCTCCAGGCAGTGCCCAAGAATGGCTGTAGCCCATTGACTGAAATCAGCACATACATATTATTATCATTGTTGTTGTTGTTGTCGTTGTCACCATTGTCATTTAATGTCCATATTCCTTCCATATTTTTGTGGGCTGGTCAGTCTGACAAGATCTGATTGGCCCAAGGACTTCATCAAGCTCTAGTGTCCATTTTAGAATGGTTTCTATGACTTCATGCCCTTCCTAATGCCAACCACTTTACATCATGTACTGGGTGCTATTTTTTGTACCATCAGCACCAGTAAGGTTGCTATGCAGCTTGCAAAACTATGAACCCCAAGCTGAAGCAATATTATGTTTGGAGAATAAGGGGTAGAAAGGGGTAAAGTATGAGAGAAAAGGGCCAGGACAGAATAGGTTTCTTATTTCTTTATTGCCCACAAGGGGCTAAACATAGAGGGGACAAACAAGGACAGACAAAGGAATTAAGTTGATTACATCAACCCCAGTGTGTAACTGGTACTTAATTTATCGACCCTGAAAGGATGAAAGGCAAAGTCGACCTAGGCGGAATTTGAACTCAGAACGTAATGGCAGACGAAATACCGCTAAGCATTTCGCCCGGCATGCTAACATTTCTGCCAGCTCACTACCTTAAACAGGACAGAATAGGTTTCTTGCTGTAGAGGAGCTAAACACTTTTCAAAAGGGTCATCAGGAGGAGCTGGAAAGTGATAAAAAGTAGTGGTGATGAGATGTCAGAGTGGATATACAAAATATAGGAATGAGTTGGGTAGAGGTGCCAGGGGTAAGTGGGGGAGTAGGGTATGTCTGACAGTGTGGAACAGAAGAATAAAAAACGGTGATACAGTAAGCAGGAGAAGGATGAGAGAGAGATGACATAATACTGGGTATTTTATAGGAGTGGATGAAGAAGAGAGAGACAGGCATGGTGTATGAGGAGGGTGAGGTATATGGTGGTGGTGGTGGTGGGAGGAGAGATAATTTGGTGGCACAGTGGGGGTAGTGCCATGATGGACCGTGAGGTCTGGCGTAGCATGGTAAATTCCATTGTCTCGACCACAGTCGAACAATGATGATGATGATGGGGGTGGATGATCAATGAAAATATGGGTGGTGAGAACAATGTCAATGGATGAAGTGAAGTGTAAGAAAGTGGTATCAAGGACAAATAAACGCCAAATGTAAATAACGTAAATAATGTACATCTGATTCCTCTTATGTTCAGTTTTAGTACACTTGTACTATGTCTTCTTTACACAATTACGTTGCGCGTGCAACAGTGCATGCTCACTTCTCGAGTCCTCTGCATTCAAGATCCATGCCTCACTACCATGCAGCATTGCAGTTCTGACAAAAGCATCATACAATCTACCCTTCATTCTAAGGGACATGATCTTTGTTATTAACAACAGTAGCACTTACCTGAACTTTCCTATATATGTATATGTATATGTATATGTATGTATGTATGTATGTATGTATGTATGTATGTATGTATGTATGTATGTTTATATGTATGCATGTTTGTATGCATGCATGCATGCATGTATGTGTGTGTATACATGTGTGTGTATGTATACACTTACACACACACATACACACATACACACTTACACATGCATATACATACATACATACATACATACATACACACTTACACATGCATATACATACATACATACATACATACATACACACTTACACATGCATATACATACATACATACATACATACATATATGCACACAAGTGTGTTTGTGTTGCTTTCTTTAATTCATAATTCTTCAATAGATATACAATGACACCTTCAGTACATGCCTCTTTAATATCGTATTTCATAAATATATATAAATAATTAGATTTTACAATTCACTCATGAAAATTAACTAATTGTCTGTCTTTTAATCAGAAAAAAAATGACAAAGACAATGATACAATTATTAAAAATGATTGCCTTCTATATCACTTGAATGGAACTCTTGTTACAGATCATTCTATATATCTGTATTGTTAACCATTATAATATGTTAAACACAATCGCTGTTTTCACACTCTGATTTTTTTTTGCTTTTCTCTATCTTACCCCCCCTCCCCCGCACCTCCTCATCTTTCTGTAATTTCAATCACAAGTCAAATGTGTCTTTGCAACAATACTGAAATAATAATGATATCAGATTTAAATGAGTGAATGAAATAACAACAGTAACTATATTATGGCATTTATTTAATATTTTGTATCATTCACATGACAACATATTTCTTTTTTCTACTTTTTAAATACAACATTTAAACAGAATTATTCATTCTTTTTATTTCTGGAACAGAAGTAATTAAGCTTACTGTGAAAGTTCAAATCCAATTAAAATTTTATATTGAATTTACTAAAAGGATGTGAATTTTTTTTTCCCTCTCATCATTCATCTGTATTAATCTTCAATTAAAACCATAATTGGTTTTAACTGAAGGTTCAGTGCAGGTTGAATATTCTATTTTATTTGTTATTATTTGTATTAATGATCTGCATGTCATACTTAAAGCATATGTACTGTTGAAAGCCTTCTAAACAGTGGTATTAATCATAAGAAGCAGCTCTTATAGACATATAATGCTAAAAAACACAGAAATGTAGCAGCAGGTGAAATATATGTCTTTTAACACTAAAAGAGATACTTTCTCGAGACAAATACCACAGTTTAGAAGGCTTTCAATAGTAAATACAACAGGCTTCTTTTCATAAACACACCAGCATCGGTTGTCAAGCGATGTTGGGGGGACGACCAGGGCATTATTGTCGATAGCGAGTTGTGCTGGACAAAACACATTGCTAAAATTGCCAAGAAGGCTGAGGGTGTCTTGGCATCACTCACCAAGTCCTTTGTGAGCCACTCTCCGGCTATCTATCTGAGGCTTTATATAGCTATGGTGCGACCTCACCTGGAATTTGCATCACCGATCTGGAACCCCTATCTTGCCCAGGATATTAATCGTATGGAAACCGTTCAGTGACGTGCAACCAAGAGAATACCCTCCATCAGGCATTTGCCATATTCTGAATGCCTTACTTCCCTGGGCATGGACACATTGAAACTCCGACATCTGGCAGCCGACTTGGCAGACACCCATAAAATTATTAACCATCTTACAAACAATAACTCTGAGCACTTTTTCAAACTCCACCTGTCTAACACCCATGGACATGTTTAAGTCAGAAAATAACACAGCCCCATGATTTTCAGAAACATTTTTTCATGCTAAGAGTTGCTGAAGTATGGAACAAACTGCCAGCATCAGTTGTTAGATGTCGGAGCACTGCATCCTTCAAAACTTCCATGCTTTCTGAGATTCACCAACACTACACCTGATTTTCTCCCCTCCATACATACGCAAGCATGTATCTGACTCATATATATATATATCTTACAACTTTACTTTGTTATATATATACATATATATATATATATATATATATATATATATATATATATATATATATATATATATATATATATATATATATATATATATATATATATATATATATATATATACACACATACATACACACACACACACACACACACACACACACATATATATATATATATATATTACCTTCCTTCTTGTGACACTTGTGAAGACCTGTTGAGGCAAGTGAAAATCAAATCAAAACAAATCAAAATAGATGAACATCAAT
>NC_043012.1:4057682-4065182 GCF_006345805.1 Octopus sinensis
CCATATATGACCACAAGGGGTAAATATGAATATAAAAGTTCAAGTGATCCTTGAGAACCAAAGAGCCATTCCAGTGCTGTGTCAAATTGTAGGTATGGAAACAAAAGCAATGAGATTGACAGTGCAGGACTGAATGCCAATTGCCATGCATGCAACAGTAAGTATGAAAATACTGGCTGTAATGTCAATTTTGTAAGTAGTAAGAATATGTAGTGGATCTTGCAAGCATGAAGTGGATTCGATCCACCATTGCCAAATTTAAATTAACACTGCAACAGAACTTTTACCATGATGGAACAATGATTTCTCTCTGACAGCAGTTTTACATTTTCCAGATACCTCTAGCTAGGCCGAAATAATGTCTTCACCACTTGATACTTTCTAACCTCTTCTACATCACCAAAAGCTAGAATAGAGATAACAAGATCACCAACTAAATCTATTGTTCTCAATGATATATCTATCCTTCTGGATAGTTATATAAGCAAGCACACTCCAAACAAAAATCAGTTAGTCATCGTCGGTAACGACTCAACCAGTCTAGTCACATGGTGACGACTTAATGACAACGAAGTCTGGCTAACCAGCTACAATCTTGGTCAGAAGGAAAAATAAAGTTTACTGTCAGCAACTGTAAGACAACTCCCTACAAGTCTCTCTAGCTCTAATTCTGTTCTCTTACAACATCATTCTATTCCTCTCTGTATTTACTACTAAACAATGAAGAGGACACAAACACAAACTTTACTTTGCATGCTTTTGGATTTATCATAACCTGCCCATCAAGGCAAGGCATTTGTAATGTGACAGTAAATAAATACTTTCTTAAAACTTTATGCATTGTTCATCTTTCACATCTTACAGTGTGCAATTATAACAACAAACTTTTATCATTACAATTACTGACTCCAACATTTCATAATACTGTTTACTAATCAATTTATCCCGTTACAAATATGACCAACTAGTTACCCTAATTCTTCATCTATACTACTGCTTCTTGTCAGCTCTGATGACTCTACAAATGGTAATATGTTAGTAACTGGCACCGAGGACAAAATGTAAGTGCAACTGAACAATTCCCTCATTAATGTAAACAGCTACATGGCTTTATCAACATATCCATGTTTTTGTGACTGAGCAGGAATTAATTTTCATATGCATCTAGAGATGTAGAAACAGGATGTACTTGCTGCAGAAGCCAACTGCATTTGTGTCAGATGCTTTTTGTACTTTGTTTAGGAAACCAGTTACATTTGTCAGCAAGAGTTGTTGGCTTCTACAAGGTGAACAGCTGGCTTCAACATCTCTAGATAAGCTTGTAAAGACTAATCTGTACACAATCAATAAAGGCTTGAATGGAAGAGATACCAATGCAGTCTAAGAAGCATACAATATTCATGTGGCTGCAGTGTTGCAATGCTTTACATATTTGCTGGGTCATGTGACACTACTCAATGATCACATGACTAGTATTAATTAACATGGTTACTAGTTGAATAAAGTTGTGGGGAGGGACTTGATTCTTCAGAGCACTCAAGCTTCTGGGGGTGAAGAACCATGAACAACTTTAGCTGTGCTTGGTTGATTACTTTCCAGTGAAACTTCATCACTTCATTGCTGAACTTGAACAAATGGTTTCCAGACTCATTTTACATAATACAAACACTGTTTATTAAAGTTATTGACAAACAAATTGGTTTCTTTTCCAAATTAGTTTTTTTATCTTATTTTTAAGTTTGTGTTTTGTTTTTGTATTTTTTTTTGCATGGATAAGTTTTTTTTCCTTTTTATTTTTGATTAAATTCATAAATTCATTTACGATTTACTGGAAAAGAAGACAAGCTATTTTTGAAAATGATCTTAAGTCAATCCACCCCTCACCCCCTTCCCTCCCCCTTCGTCGTCCTCCCTCCTCCTCATCATCATCCCCACCATCATCACCACCACCACAATTCATAAATTCATTTACGATTACTGGAAAAGAAGACAAGCTATTTTGAAAATGATCTTAAGTCAATCCACCCCTCCCCTTCCTCCTCCCCTTCGTCGTCCTCCTCCTCCTCATCATCATCCCCCCACCACCATCACACCACCACCACAACCACAATCACAACCACGACCACCACGACCACCACGACCACCACGACCACCACCACCACGACCACCACCACTGCCACCGCCGCCACCGCCGCCGCCACCACCACCATCACCACAACCACTACCAATGCCGCTACCATCGTTGCCACTGCCATCACTGCCACTGCAACCACCGGCACAGCCATCATGGTTTTTTACACATCAACACAATCATCATCGCCACCACCATCATCATCATCTCATCCACTCCATCAATAATAAGACTTACTACTAATACCATCAACATTGGTGGCTTCATCAACGGCATCATTAAATAACTGTCATTTGTTTTCTCTTTCATGCTTCAATGTGTTTGATGGAAATGGCTGTAGCACAGTTGCTATAGCAACTGTACCGTAGTGTGATAACATTATGAGTATCAGAACAATGAAGTTTTACGGTTGGATGCCCTTCCTTAGAGCAACCACTAATATGTGGAGAATAAGAGAAAGAGAGAGAGAGGATAATGGAGATATAATATGCATTCATTATGTGTGTGTGTGTGTGCAACCCAAGAACTATATATATAATATAGTTCTTGGGGATTGCATCCAAGACTGGGACTCAAAAAAAAGATTCATATGTATTATTTATGTTAATGTATATATAAATATATATATAATATATCATATATATATATATATATATATATATATGTGTATAATATGTATATATATATATATTGTGTGTATATTATATATATAATATATATATATATACATATGTGTGTGTATATGTATAAATATATATATGTATACATATGTGTGTGTGTGTGCCTGTGTATATATATATATATATATATATATATATATATGTGTGTGTGTGTGTGTGTGTGTATAAATATATATATATATATGTGTAACCAAGTGCACACATGAATGCTGGCACAAACGTGAGTTTATAATTAGGGTAAATAAGTTGTTGGTTTCCAAACAGTTGTCCATAAGTGATCTCACAGATTTTCAATGAAATGCTGATATTCTCTGGAAAGCTAACCTCTATCAAGTGCATCGTTTATTTTTCCATTTTTGTTTTTCCATACCAGACAACTCCATTGTGCTGTTGTGGCTGTATTTGCTGACGGTTTTTAATAGACTGATGAATTACGTATTTATTCTTAATATGTTCTGCCGGATTTGAACACAAATATGCTAGTGACCGTTGTGCAAAGGACTTGGGGATGCTGGTGATTCAACACTGGCTGTTTCCTTCGTATTAATGAGCCGAGTGTGTTACAAATACATTGTCTTTGTAAAAAGGAGAAGTTGTCCTCCTGTGACATACACGACAGTAACAAACATATTTGCGTTTGAATCTGCCAGAACATATTAAGAATAAATAATATGCAAATCGTTGCTTCTGATCTCACTGTACACAGTGAAAATAATGATATTAATGAAATTTTCCTCATGGCATTCTGGCTAGGCCTACTTGTGAAATTAACATGCAAGTGGCTGAGCACTCCACAGACATGTGTACCCTTAATGGAGTTCGCAGGGAGAAGATTCAGCATGACACAACAAATGTGATAAGTCCGGCCCCTTGAACTACAAGTACAACTCATTTTTGCTTACTGACTGGACTGGAGTAACATGAAATAAAGTGTCTTGCTCAAGGACACAATGCACCACCAAAAGTTGAACTCATAACCTTACGATCACAATCTCAATACATTAGCCACAAAGCCATGCATCTTCAAGTATCCTATATCATTTCAGTGAAGGATGGCGATACCTTGATGACATTTTGAGGCAGTTGTTGGTTATGTAGATGTAATGGTTTCCAGTGAAATGTCATTTAATTGACATTTTCCATTACATTTTGAGTAATCATTTTGTTACCATATTTCTGTTAAAATACTCTTCATTTGAATTAATTTTGAAAGTACTCTTTTACTCTTTTACTTTTTTAATTGTTTCAGTCATTTGACTGTGGCCATGCTGGAGCACCGCCCTTAGTCGAGCAAATCGACCCAGGACTTATTCTTTGTAAGCCTAGTACTTATTCTATCAGTCTCTTTTGCCAAACCGCTAATTTATGGGGACGTGAACACACCAGCATTGGTTGTTAAGCAATGTTAGTGGGGACAAACACAGACATACAAACACACACATACATATATATATATATACACATATATACGATGGGCTTCTTTCAGTTTCCGTCTATGAAATCCACTCACAAGGCTTTGGTCGGACCAAGGCTATAGTAGAAGACACTTGCCCAAGGTGCCATGCAGTGGGACTGAACGCAGAACCATGTGGTTCGTAAGCAAGCTACTTACCACACTGCCACTCCTATGTCTATGTAGAAGTAATGAAGAATTTTAGTGAAATATTTTTGTTGTTATTAAGTGTGTGTTTGGAACATGAATTAACATGAAATTTTGATGAAAGGTTTTAATTTAAATCGCTTTAAAATATGTTCGTTAGTTCATTGTTCATTAGTTATATAGCAGGAACCTTTTGTCCTTTGGACTTAAAACCCTTTAGCATTCAAATTGATTACATCCAGCCCAATTATTCTACCTGCTTTATATTCAAACTGGTGAGATCCAGCCTCTCAAACATACCCTACAACATCATTCTAAACACAAGCAATCACATACGCTCTCTTTTTACTCTTTTACTTGTTTCAGTCATTTGACTGCGGCCATGGAGCACCACCTTTAGTCGAAACAAATCGACCCCGGGACTTATTCTTTGTAAGCCTAGTACTTATTCTATGGGTCTCTTTTTCTGAACCACTAAGTATTGGTTGTCAGGCGATGTTGGGGGGACAAACACAGATACACAACACACACATATATGTATATATATATATGTGTATATACAAATATATATACATATATACAATGGGCTTCTTTCAGTTTCCATCTACCAAATCTGCTCACAAGGCTTTCGTCAGCCTGAGGCTATAGTTAAGACACTTGCCCAAGGTGCCATGCAGTGGGACTGAACCCGGAACCATGTGGTTGGTAAGCAAGCTACTTACCACACAGCCACTCCTGCACCATGATCAAAATTTTGATGTGATGAAACAATGTTTGATTAATTCCAATCAATGGGAATAAATAAGCATTACATTTGATTAGGTGATTTGAATGCCAAAGGGTTAAATCATGACTTATGAAATGCGAGGTGAGACAATGTAGTGGTTACAGATCTAAGGGAGTCCTTTCCATGTCAATGTCCTACAGTTTGTAATTTTCATAATCATACACACACACATGCACACACACACATGCACACACACACATGCACACACACACATGCACACACACACATGCACACACACACATACACATGAATACTTGATCACTGCCATCGTCATGATCATGATCATGATGATGATCATCATCATTACCATCATTGTCGTAGTTGTCATTGTCAGCATCATTGTCTACATCATTATCGTCAACATCATCACATTGTCATTGTTGTCATCATCATCATCGTCATCACCATCACCATCACCATCCTCATTATTGCTGTCATTGCTATGATCACCATCATTGTTTTTACGTCTGATATTTCCATGAGGCTGTATTCTAAGGCTGGATGGCATTTCTGAAGCCAATCTTTGCCTGTTTTCACATAAAGTATTTTCTCTTATGTCTTAACACATGAAAGCACTAAACTGTTAAGCTTTTTGTTTAGATGAAACATAGACAATGTCAGCACTGTGCAATGAGAAGCATCAATGCACAGGCATGGAGAGACAAGCACATATGTATGCATGCGCTCACATACACACGTATGTGTATGTATGTATGTATATATATATATATATATATATATATATATATATATATTGATAAAACGGTAAGATAACAAAAGAAAGAAAGAGACCTCAATGTTATGTAAATAGAGGAAATTTATCTATACAATAATATGTTACATTACTCGATAGTCAAGATAAAACTCTGAGTTTCAGATGGCGAAGTGGAAATCCACAACACCATCTCTTCGGTTATCTGGCTATAAATAGCCAGATATGTAACATATTATTGTATAGATATATATATATATATATATAAATATATATATATATATATATATATATATATATATATATATATATTGGGCTGTCCGGAAAGTTCATGCTGATTTTTAAAGGAAAGAAAAGGTCAATAAATACTTGCCATTACATTTTTAATCAACCAAATATGAACCATTTTGTTGCACAATGCATCTCCATCTTTCCCTTAACTTGAAAATACCCTCTTCCCAGACCTGAGGTGGTTTCATGGCAAAGAATTCATCAAGGTATCTTTTTACGTCATCCAAGGAATTGAAATTTTTACCATTAAGACTATTCTGCAGAGACCTGAATAAGTGGAAATCCAAAGGAACAATATCTGGTTAATATGGAGGGTGGGGTAACACATCCCAGCCGAGCTGCAGCAATTTTTTCTGGTTCCCAAAGAAACGTGCAGTCTTGCATTATCATGTTGGAAAACAGCACCCTTCCCATTGGCCAATTCTGGACGTTTCTCTTGAATTGCTGCTTTTAACTCATCCAGTTGTGTGCAGTATTTCTCAGAATTAATTGTCTGGTTACTTGAGAAAGGCTCATAGTACAGAATTCCTTTTCAATCCCACCAGACACAAAGCAAGACTTTTTTAGGGTGAAGACCCGCTTTTGGGGTGGCTAAGGGTGGCTCATGTTGCTTACTCCATGATTGCTTTCTCTGAACATTTTCATAGATAATCCATTTCTCATCACCTGTCACAATTTGCTTTAAAAAAGGCTCATTTTCATTCTGTTTATAAAGTGAATCACAAATGGAAATGCGATCCAAAAGGTTCTTCTCACCCAACTCATGTGATACCCAAACATCGTAGCGATTTGTGTACCCAAGCTTTACCAGGTGCTCATGAACAATGGATTGTAATAGGTTGAGGTTTTCTGCCAATTCTTGGGTTGTGCAATATGGATTATTCTCAATTAATGACTTGATTTGGTCATCATCTGTAGTGGATGGTCTACCTGATTGCTCTTTATCAATAAGGCTACAATCTCCAGCACGGAACCTTGTGAACCACTGCCGTACTGTTCTTTCAGATAAAGAAACATTGCCATAAACTGTGTATATTTCTTTGGTTGCTTGTGAGGCATTTTTCCTTTTACAGAAAAAGAAAAGCATCAAGTGTTGAAAATGAACTTTCTTATCTTCCATTTTAAAGGGTTACAGAATTAACACAGGTTATAGGAACATAAACCTTCTGCCACGAAAAGATAGCTTAAACTGTGCTCAAAATAGAGGTGAAGTCAAATCCTATTTTATGGACTCAACCATGTTCTAAAATAAGTCAAAAGGTAAGCTACTATAAATCGGCCCGAACTTTCTGGACATCC
>NC_043012.1:4067682-4070182 GCF_006345805.1 Octopus sinensis
CACACATATATACATGTATGCATGTGTGTATGTGCATTGGTCAACAAAAGCTAGTTTGACCAGTTTCTTTTTAAACTCACGTCTGATACTGACAGTCATTCATGAATGTGTGTGTGTGTGTGTTTGTGTGTGTGTGTGTTTGTGTGTAGGTGTCTTCCTTCTAGGTGGTCATAGTGGTCAAAGACTGGTATCTTATCAATCAATTGCAAGTGAGATAATTGATATTGTTGTTTATTATATTTGATTTTGCTGGCAACCATTGCTGCTGTTGTTGTTGTTGCAGTTGTTGTCGGTGGTGTTAATTTTTGCAACTGTCTTTTCTGCTAATGCTGTAACAGCTGTTGATATATATATATATATATATATATATAATACATATACATATAGATTCATACATACACACACATATGCACACACACTAAAAATGTATATATGTATATATATATATATACACACACACATACATACACATATATATATATGCATATACCTATGTATGTAAATGTATATGTGTATGTGTATATATATATATATACACATACACATATACATTTACATACATAGGTATATGCATATATATATATGTGTATGTATATATATATATATTCATATATCATCATCATCATCATCATTGTTGTCATTTAGCATCTGCTCTCCATGATGGCATGGGTTACACAGTTTGACTGGAACTGGTAATATATAACTGGTATATATGTGTGTGTGTGTATACATACATATATGCATATATGTGTATGTGTGTATGTGTATATATGTGTATGTGTGTATGTGTATATATGTGTGTGTGTATATGTATTCATTTATAATAGTGTGCAAACAATTATGTATTTATACATGAAAGAAGTGACCTTTGACAGGACACATTACATGCTAGAAAGGGCAGTCATATATCCTTCCCCTCCTCCTCCTCCTCCTCCTCATCATCATCATCATCATCATTTAGCATCTGCTTTCCATGTTGGCATGAGTTAGACAGTTTGACTGGAACTAGAAAGCCAGAGAGCGGCACAGGTACTGGGCTTACAAAGAATAAATCCTGGGGTTGGTTTGCTTGACTATAGGCCGTGCTCCAGCATGGCCGCAGTCAAATGACTAAAACAAATCAAAGAAAAAAAGAACAAAAGAATATATATATATTTTATTTAGATTTTTAGTCACATGACACGTTCTTTAGTCGATTTTATACACCTTCTTGATAGGCTGTTCTATTTATTTGTATTTTTATTTGCATAATATTTTTTTACTTTCTGTGTTTATATATGTGTTCCTTTTATATGTTTAAGGCCATGGTAATATTTACATATGATCAGATGTATGGAAGCGTGGTGTTGTATAAAGTTGACTCGAATTTGATGTTTGTTCTCCAATCAATGTTCTTTTTTTTATCTCTCTTAATTTCATTTGAGCACTTCTTTTTTGCAGTCTTATAAACTCTTTTGTCTCCATAAAAAGAGACAAAAACTATCTCTTGTCGTATATATAGGTGTAACAGTGGCTGTGTGGTAAGTAGCTTGCTTACGAACCACATGGTTCCGGGTTTAGTCCCACTGCGTGGCACCTTGGGCAAGTGTCTACTGCTATAGCCTCAGGCCGACCAAAGCCTTGTGAGTGGATTTGGTAGACGGAAACTGAAAGAAGCCCGTCGTATATATGTATATATATATATGTGTGTGTGTGTGTGTGTGTGTTTGTGTGTCAGTGTTTGTCCCTCCAACATCGCTTGACAACCGATGGTGGTGTGTTTATGTCCCCGTAACTTAGCGGTTTGGCAAAATAGACCGACAGCAGTACCAGCAGCAGCAGCAGCAGCAGCAATAGTAACATCATCAACATCAGCAATATCATCGCCAACAACTGCAGCAACAGCAATAACAACCACAATTACTGTAGCAACAGTTAATAACAACAGCAGCAGTAGTTTCCTGTATTCAGTAGGGAAGTGTTTCGCACACTAAATGTTACTAAGAAAATATAAAAACACAAGGGATGAACTAATTAGTGAAAGTCTTTGTCTCTATGTGGTCACATGACTCACTAGAAATAGCAGTCAAATATCCCTCAAATCTCAACCTAGTATCTTTTCCATAGGTTTTTTACAAGTACATTCTACATATCTCACCGCCAAATGTTTGGCTGCTATTTCTAGCACGCCCTGCTACCACGTAACAGGTATTTCGGGTCCTTTATCACAAATAGGGCATGCAAGAAATAGCGGCCAAATCTTTCCTTTTCTGGGGAAAGGAGCCACTTACATGTGATTTCGATGTCATTCGTTGAAAGTATGCAAAACAACCTGGAAAAGAAAAGAAAAACACGAAACAAAAGTCCAGTGTTGTGTTTATGTCCTTAAAATGAAGGATTACTCAATACTTATTGTAAATTACATGTTGATTATTCTTTTACAAAAATAGTTTTGACCTGCTTAGCCTTGATCTAATGAAGTCACAGTCAACACTGTTCTTGTTTATATAATATAATAATA
>NC_043012.1:4077682-4165182 GCF_006345805.1 Octopus sinensis
CCATGCTTTCATATGTCAGATGTAATTTGCTGAGGTAGATTTTTATGGCTGGATACTCTTCCTGTCACCAACTGTCACCTGTTCCCAAATAAGCTAATATCTTTCCCATAGCAAGACATGTTTTCACAGAAGACTGGAGATGAACTAGCTTACTTGTATGATGATGATGATGCGCATTTACAACTATTACTTGACGTCTAGACATAAGGGTACGCATAAACACATCCACACACACACACACACAGCTATATGTGTGTGTGTATGAAAGGCTTCTTTTAGTTCCCTTCTACCAAATCCATTCACTAGGCATTGGTCATCCCAGGGCTATAGCAGAAGAAACTTGCCCAAGGTTTGCATACTGAGTTTGAACCAAAGACCATATGGTTGGGAAGCAATCTTCTCAAAACAATGCATGAAAATAACATCTCTCACTTGAAAATAACTAGAATTAATACCTACATATATAATTTTTTTTAAACTTTTCCATACCAACTCACCTGAGACTATCCTGGTTCTGTGATATAAACTTCCTGATTTAAAGAGATTTATTTTAAAATATTCCATCAAAATTTCATATTAACTCTTTTACTGTGGAGAGTGGGTATATCCATTCAAAATTTCATAACCCTTAACTACAGAAAGCAGTTTATATACCGGTCTATGTTTTGTTGAGGAGTGTCATGTTTGAAATTATTTACCAATGAAATATACTGTTTTACTTGTTTCAGTCATGTGACTGTGGCCATGCTGGAGCACCGCCTTTAGTCGAGCAAATCAACCCCAGGACTTATTCTTTGTAAGCCTAGTACATATTCCATCAGTCTCTTTTGCCGAACTGCTAAGTTACGGAGACGGAAACACACCATCATCGGCTGTCAAGCGATGTTGGGGGGAAGGACAAACACAGACACACAAACACACACACACATATATATATATATACATATATATGACAGGCTTCTTTCAGTTTCCGTCTACCAAATCCACTCACAAGGCTTTGGTTGGTCCGAAGCTATAGTAGAAGACACTTGCCCAAGGTACCACACAGTGGGACTGAACCCGGAAGCATATGGCTCGTAAGCAAGCTACTTACCACACAGCCACTCCTACGCCTACAATGTGAAGTTTAATGAATGAAACAGTGTGGCTAATATCCTCTGCACCCAACTCATTTCCTATCTCTAATCATCTGTTACACTATTTTCACTCAATGCACTTACTTACACATTGACCTTCTCTGCTCTTCTATCTTATTCTTTCTCTTATGCATTTTGTGTCTGGACCTCACATCTCTTTCTTTCTCTCTCTCTCACTTTCTTAGTTGAGTAAGCTATGGATCCATCTCTTCAGCAAGACACCTGCTCCACTCTCTCTATCATAGTTTCTTATTCCGCCAGTCTGTACCCAGCTCATTTGAGGGGTCTTATCTTGCAGGTACTGGGTAACTTCACTGGCACTGGTGCCATGTAAAAAAGCACCCAGTACATTCTGTTAAGTGGTTGGAGTTAGGAAGGGCACCCGGCTGTAGAGCCCATGCCAAAGCAGACATAGAACCTGGTGGAGCTCTCTGGCTTGTTTGTTCTTGTCAAATGGTCTAACTCATGCCAGCATGGAAAAGAGGATGTTAAAATGATGATGATGATGATGATGATGATGACGACGACGAGGAGAGGAGGAGGAGTGTTTAACTTCATTAGTGGTATAGCCATGAAATTAAATTTCGCAGGAAAAGGGGTAATGAGGACAAAATTATTTTACTAAATTCTTAATTATTTTAAAAATTAATTAAATCAAAGAGAGTGTATTTCAACAGAAATGTGTAACAAAAGGGTTAAATGTCTCTCTCACCAAATTTCAAATGTTTGACAACAGACTATATAGTTACAGTTGCTGTTGTTGTTATTTAAACTCAAGGCAGCTTTGTCTCAAATAAATCTATAATCAATAAGCATTCCAGCTGTGACCATCTTGTCTTTTTTGCAGACAAAATATATACAGGATTACATTATCCAATATATTATATTATATTTTTATTATTATTATTATTATTATTATTATTATTATTATTATTATTATTATTATATTATTATTATTATTATTAGTCACCTTACTAACACTTGTGCCGGTGGCATGTGAAAAAACATTCGAGCGAGGTCGTTGCCAGTGCTGCTGAACTGGCTCCTGTGCAGTTGGCACGTAAAAAACACCATTTGAGCATGGCCATTACCAGTACCGCCTGACTGGCCCTTGTGACAGTGGCACATAAAAGCACCCACTACACTCTCGGAGTGGTTGGTGTTAGGAAGGGCATCCAGCTGTAGGAAACTCTGCCAGATCAGATTGGAGCCTGGTGCAGCCATCTGGTTTGCCAGTCCTCAGTCAGATCGTCCAACCCATGCTAGCATGGAAAACGAACGTTAAACGATGATGATGATGATGATGATGATTGCTGAAGATGGTGAGCTGGTAGAATCGTTAGCACACTGGGCAAAATGCTTAACAGTATTTTATCTGTCGCTATGTTCTGAGTTCAAATTTCGCTGAGGTTGACTTTGCCTTTCATCCTTTCAAGTTGATAAATTTAGTATCAATCAAGTACTGAGGTCAAGGTAATCGACCTACCCCCTCCCCCAATGGCATATGATTGAATTTGGTTGATAGAAACTGTGTGGAAGCCTGTTGTATTTATGTATATATGTATGTATCTATCTATCTATCTATATATATGTGTGTGTGTGTGTGTATATATATATATATGGCTGCGTGATAAGAAGCTTACTTCCCAACCATATGGTTCTGGGTTCAGTCCCACTGCATGGTACCTTGGACAAGTGTCTTCTACTATAGCCTTGGGCTAACCACAGCCTTGTGAGTGGATTTGGTAGACAGAAACTGAAAGAAGGGTGTCATATAAATATATATATATATATACACACATACATATATATATATGTATATGTATGTATGTATGTGTGTGTCTGTGTTTGTCCCTCCACCATCGCTTGACAACCAATGTTGGTGTGTTTATGCCCCCGTAACTTAGTGGTTTAGCAAAAGAGACTGATAGGATAAGTACTAAGCTTACAAAGAATAAGTCCTGGGGTAAATTTATTCGACTAAAGGCAGTGCTCCAGCATGGCCACAGTCAAATGACTGACGCAAGTAAAAGAGTAAAGAGAATATATATATATATATATATATATATATATATATATATGTATGTATGTATGTATATGTATGTGTTTGTATGTGTGTGTTTGTTCACCTGCCACTGTTTGACAACTGTTGTTTGTTTGTTTACTTCCCTGTAGCTTAGTGATTCAGAAAAAGAAACTGATAGAACAAGTATGACACTTAAAAAGTAAGTACTGGTATCAATCTGATACTGATGAAACCTTTCAAGGTAGTGCCCCAGCATGGCCACAGTCTAATGACTGCAGCACGTAGAAGATCAAAGATAAAAATGTTTTTAATACAGGAAGTATTTTGAAAAAATGCTAAATAGATTGTTACATTAACATAGCAGTTCAACTATAACTAGTTACCGCTACTTAGCTTTGCCAGAAGCTATGAATTTGATTCAGTTAAGTAGTTTAACAATAACTTTTACAGTTACACTAATTGATTATGATAGTCAGGGAATGTCCTGCAATACACGTACATTCCTGGTGGGTGTAAGCCACATCCTGGTTTTAATTATTGATTGATTTAGATTATTGATTGAGTTCAATGAAACAGTTTTTGCATTAAGAAATACAGCTGACATACTTGGAAACAGTCTTTTTGTATATTAGAATCATGTTTACGAATTGATTTTTTTCTAGATTTGGCAGAATCGTTAGAGTATCAGACAAAATACTTAATGATGTTAGCTATGCCCTACTCCCTTTTTTTTTTCTTTTTTTTTAGTTCTGAGTTCAAATCCTGCCAACGTCAACTCTATCTTTCTTTCTGATTTGTATAGGAATCCCAGAATGAATATGTTAAATTCACATAAAAATACTGTATACACAGACATTGTTGATTATCAAAATTTCCTCTCTGTGGTTTGTCGCATGTAGTGTTGTATATAAAAATGGCTGGATCTCTGCTGGTTTCAACAAGTATTCCATTTGATGCAGTTGACCAAAGAGCCTGCTCATGAAAATTAATGTGTAAATGGCTGAGCACTCCACAGACATGTGTACCCCTAATGTAGATTTCAGGAAGATTCAGAGTCACACAGAGTGTGGCAAAGCCAGCCCTTTGAGTGACAAGTACAACTCATTTTTGTCAGCAAAGTGGACAGGAACAACAAGAAACAAAGTCTCTTGCTCAAGGACACAATGTGCCACTGAGGATTGAACTCATGACCTTATGATTGTAAACCAAATACCCTAGCCAGTCAACTATGTGCCTTCTACATATCATGGCTTTAAAAGAATATAGAAGTCAAAACTGATAAAAACTATGTCCAAGTGCAGGCGTGGCTGCATGGTAAGAACCTCGCTTCCCAACCACATGGTTCCGAGTTCAGTACTACTGCATGGCACCTTGGGCAAATGTCTTCTACTACAGCCTCGAGCTGACGAAAGCTTTGTGAGTGGATTTGGTAGACAGAAACTGAAAGGATTCCATCGTATCTATATATATATATGTGTATGTGTCTGTGTTTGTTCCCTCAACATCACTTGACAATTGATGTTGGTGTGTTTACATTTACGTAACTTAGTGGTTCAGCAAAAGTGGCCATTAAAATTAGTTCAAGGCTTACAAAGAGTAGGTCCTGGGGGCGATTTCTTCAACTAAAACCCTTCAAGGTGGTGCTACAGTATGGCTGCAGTCAAATGACTGAAACAAGTAAAAGAATAAAAGAATTTCACCCATCTTCTCCACCTGCTGTTCCTGGAAGCATGAACAACTGAGACCATGGATATTATCCAACCATCTTGGTCTACCCCTAGGTCACCCTTATTTATTATCCAACCATCTCGGTCTACCCCTAGGTCACCCACTGGTTGGCTTGGCTTAAAGATTCCTTATTCAATATGTATTTTGATTTATTAAGGTGGAAAGCTGGCAGAATCATTAACATGCCAAGTAAAATGCTTAGCAGAATGTTGTCTATCTTCATATTCTAAGCTCAAATTCTTTGTTAAGAGATGGAGTGGAACCGAGGGGAGTGGCAGTGTGTCAGGTGAGAAGTTAGAGTAAGATAGAGGGACAAAGATAGTTGTCTTTATATATATATATATACCGGAGTAAGCACATAAATGTGAAACAAGGTGGAAAAAAAGAGTACTCAAATACCAGAGGTAGAGTAATATGCATTATTTAAAAGCAGCAGAAATATTAACAAAATATAACGGGAATGTGAAACTCTGAGTAACAGCTTTTGTTATATTTCTACTGCTTTTAAATAAAGTATATATATATATATATATCTTTATCTTTTATTAAACTTTTAATACTTTTGATATTTATATATAAAAAAATATATAAATAAAATAATATATAAATATAAAAATATACATATATATATATATTTGTATATATATATTTAAAATTTATAAGTTTAAATTATTTAAATAATTTTTTAAATTTTAACTTTTATATTTTTAAATTAATTTTATGTATTCGCTTATGTTTTTCACTGTTTGATTTGCCTAATAGTGGTTTTATCTCTAATTTAATATAATATATCTATCTATCTATATATATATATACAGGTACAGGCATTGCTGTATGGTTAAGAAGTTTACTGTGGTTGAGGGTCAGTTCCCATTGTGTGGACACTTCTGGTTGGTGTCTTCTATGATAGTTATGAATTGACCAATGCCTCAAGTGAAATTTGTTAAATAGAAACTGGAAAGATCAGTCTCTCTCTCTCTCTTACACCTACACACCCATGTATATGTATATATGTGTACGTGTCTGTGTGAGTGTGTATCTGTGTCATGTTGACATACATGTGTTGGTTGTAAACAAAAGCCACAGTTTGTGCTGTCATTGCAAAAATATATTTGGGCTGTTCATTGTTTGATAGACTACGGGGAAACATTACCTTGTTTGGAAACAGGTGAGTGTTGGGTGAAAGGAAGAACGACCAGCTGTAGAAAAATCCTTCTACAAACTTTCATCTAACCAATGTAGGCATGGAAAAGTGGATAATGGAAAATGATGATAATGATGATAAGTTTGTCTTCTTATAACATGTTCACAAGCCTATCTCTGTCTGTTTCTATCTCTCTTTCTATATATCAATATATATGTATATATACTGTAAATTCAAGAATAGGGGTGGAACTAAGACGAATATAAAGCCCCTCACTCCACCTGTATTAAGAGTATATACAGATCATGCTTCTATGCATTTACCAGTCTTATCTGAGATGAGAATAATAACATCTGGTCATATTGTAAGAAGACAAATAAATGGCAGGTTTACTTTCTCTGTTTGTAACATTGATTGAAACCTTTCTTTCTCTTACATATTTGTGTGTGTGTGCACATGTGTTTTTGCCGTTTCTGACTAACATTTCACTCACATGGCGTTATCAACATAAGTTTATGATAAAAGAGACATGGCTAAGATTCTGACTTTGCAATTCAAACCAGAACTAGGTAGTTGCAAAGCAAAATTCTTGACCACATAGGCACAACTACCTATTGCTTAATCAGTCATAATCTGTAACTGGAACATATTCAACAAGAAACAAAGTCTCTTGCTCAAGGACACAATGTGCCACTGAGGATTGAACTCATGACCTTATGATTGTAAACCAAATACCCTAGCCAGTCAACTATGTGCCTTCTACATATCATGGCTTTAAAAGAATATAGAAGTCAAAACTGATAAAAACTATGTCCAAGTGCAGGCATCGCTGCATGGTAAGAAGCTTGCTTCCCAACCACATATTACCAAGTGTATATTATATTAATTTTACAATTATACTCAAATCAATCTGATCAATATTTTAAATATTTTTGAATGACAATCGGAATTTTAACACTTATCAAGTCTTAATCTTAACACTTTTGTTAGCATATTACTTTTGTTTCAGTTAATCCTGAAAATAATGAAGAGTTTACCAAAATAATTCTGTCATTATTATGCTGGTGTTTGGAATATAAACTAGCATGAAATTTTGATGTTATGTGAAATAATTTTTATTTGAAGATAAAATTAAGTTTTTGACTAGTTATAAGTATGTTTCTGGTCAATCTCTAATTTTCTTCAAGTATAACCTGACATAGCATACTAATCTATGACAGTTATGTTGTTGTTTTGTGCAAACATTTACATAGTGAAGTCTATGCTTAACTTTGCTGAAAAGATGCTAATAATACTGAAACATGTAAAGAGTTGTTTTCCATCCTTGTCTAAATAATATTGGTTTCAAATTTTGGAACAAGGATAGCAATTTTGGGTAAGTGGGTAAGTTGATTACATCCTCCCCAACCCTCAATTGGTACTTATTTATTAACCCTGAAAGGGTCAATAAAATATGTACCAGTTGAGGCGAAAGGCAAAGTCAACCTCAATGGAATTTGAACTCAAAACATTAGACATTTTTCCCAGAATGCTAACGATTCTGCCAGCTTACCATCTATTTGCCTAAATATTAATCATTGAGGTAATGTTATTGCATAGTTATCTTTATTAAAACATAGATGCAAGCATGGATGTGTGGTTAAGAAGTTTGCTTCTCAACCAGATAGGTTTGAGTTCAGTCTCACTGCAAGTTGGGCAATTGTCTACCACTATAGCCTTGTGAGAGGTTTTGGTAGACAGAAACTGAAAGAAGCTTATCATATACGTGTATATTCATGTATGTGTGTGTGTATCCTTATCTTGTGGTAGCTGTTAATGAATGTCACTGTTATACAATTGGTGTCATTCATTTCCAATATTCTGCAAAAATAAGGCAGCAAGCTGGCAGACATGTTAGCATGCTAGGCTAGATGCTTAGCAGTATTTCGTCTGTCTTTACATTCTAAGTTCAAATTCCACCGTGGTTGACTTTGCCTTTCATCCTTTTGGAGTTGATAAATTAAGTGCCAGTTGTGTACTGGGGTCAATCTAATCAACTGGCCCCCTCCCCAAACATTTGGGACCTTGTGCCGAGAGTAGAAAAGAATATTCTACAAAATCATGTCTAGCCATGGGGAAATATTTTGCTTGGAAACATGAGAGTTGGTGACAGGAAAGGCAAGGCCGTAGAAAATCTGCTTCAGTAAACTGTCTGACCCATGAAAAACTGGACATTAAAATGGTAATAATAATAATGATCCTTTCTGCTAAACGCACAAAACCTGAAATTTGGTGGGAGGGGACTAATTGATTACATCAACCCTAGTATTTCACTGGTACTTTAATTTACTGACCCTGAAAGGATGAAAGATAAAGTTGGCCTCAGAATGTAGTAACAGGCGAAATACTACTATGCATTTAACAATGATGATGATTTTATATATATATATATATATATATCTAATTTAATTTATATATATATATATCATCATCGTTTAGCATCCGCTTTCCATGCTAGCAAGGGTTGGATGGTTCAACTGGGGTCTGGGAAGCCAGAAGGCTGCACCAGGCCCAACCTGATCTGGCAATGTTTCTACAGCTGGATGCCCTTCCTAATATATACAGATGGGCAACTGTTAATACAGGTACATTTTCTTTCTCTTCATTCTCCCCTCATTCCTTTCTGTAGAAGAGTGTAGGTCCAAAACAAAGACTCTTCTATTTTTCTTGCTCATCAAACTAATCCACCCTGTTTGTTGCTCCTTCACTTGTAACTGTCTTTTCTTTTTTTATACAACACTGAACCATATACATACATATATTTAGGACCCTTTTGGCAGGATATGAAGATAGTTAAATGTTTTAAGGCAAAAGTTTAATAGCTTGTTTTTACTTATATTAATCTCCAACAGCATTGAAGAAGTTTTCCAAATGATTTGTCTTCTATTCTACAACACTTCAAATAACACTTTAACCTTTGTTTTCCTGTTCACTGCACTAAATAATATTAACACTAACAATAACAAAATAATTTCTATAACATATTAATTTCTTAAATAAGCTAGGAAAGTGGATACTTGATTGGTCCTTTATTTTATCCACCCCAAAAGGATGAAAGTCAAAGGTGACTTTGGCAGGATTTGAAAAAAGAACATAAAGAACATAGGCACAGGAGTGGCTGTGTGGTGAGTAGCTTGCTTACCAACCATATGGTTCCAGGTTCAGTCCCACTGTATGGCACCTTGGGCAAGCATCTACTATAGCCTTGGGCTGACCAAAGCCATGAGTGGATTTGGTAGACAGAAACTGAAAGAAGCCTATCGTGTGTCTGTGTGTATATACATACATATATGTATGTATGTGTATATGTTTGTCCCCTCCTCCCCACATCACTTGACAACCAATGCTGGTACAATTATGTCCCTGTAACTTACCGGTTTGGCAGAAGAAACTGACAGAATAAGTATAAGGCTTACAAAGAATAAGTCCTGGGGTCAATTTGCTCAACTAAAGGTGGTGTACCAGCATGGCCGCAGTCTGACTGAAACAAGTAAAAGAGTAACAAACAGTTTATTTAGACACAAGTCCAACAATTTTGAGGAAATTGGGGTTAGTAAATTATATCCATCCCAGTACTAGACTGGTACTTTATTTTATAGACCCCAGAAGAATGAAAGGTAAATTTACCTGAGGTAGGATTTGAACTGAGAATATAAAGAACCAACACAAATACCATTTTTTATTTAAGCAGAAGTTGAGACACATAATTTAGTGCTTAGGGTATTGAACACATGATTCTAAGATTGTTTTGACTCCTTGACCAGGTGAGGTGTGTTCTTGAGCAAAACACTTCATTTCACTTTGCTCCAGTCCACTCAGCTGGCAAAAATGAGTAATTCTGTGATAGACCAGATTCCTATCAAGTGGGGAATATATACATCAGAGAAATCAGGAAACCGGCCCAATGCTCCTTATGGAGTCATGTGGATTAACTATTTAGGCAGAAAGCCAAGGAGATGAGGGTTAGTCAAATTCAACCAGCCTAGTACAAGACTGGTGCTTTATTGTGATCCCAGAAAGATGGCAAGCACAGTTGACCTTGGCAGTTACAAACGTTTTAAATGAATGTTTAATATTAATTTGATTTGGGACCTCCTGTAAACATTAAAATAAATAAAAAAAATTAATGATTAATACATCTTGAACATATAAAATGATTAGATTTTCTCCTAAATCATATAAGGAAGAAAAAAATCACTCATAGAACCAAAGGCAAGGTGGTGCTGTAGCATGGCCACAGTCCAGTGATTTGAAATGAAAGAGTAAACAACAGAGAGTTTTACTTTTAGTTCTTTTTTATTATGAAAATTCAGTTGATCATGAAGATGATAATTATCTGCTTTCACAATCACAATTTTTAAACTATGAGAAGAGGAAGGAAAAAGACTGAAAGAAGGTAAAAAAAAAAAAAAAAAAAAATGTAGAGTTAAAATGAAAAAAAAAAAAAGAGGAAGAAAAGAAAACAATTTCATAGTCTATATGTTCTAAGATTCATGCATCATGTTTGGTGTTTTAATACCATAAACTCTGTTTAAATAGGCACTGAAGTCTTGAAGAACTAAAACCTCAGATTTCCCATTAAACCAGTCATTATGAACAATAGCATCATTGGGATAAAAAATGTTTGAACAAGGAAGGGAGGTGAAAAAAAAAAAAAGGACCGTTTAATTAGTACATTTAGCTCCAGAAATAGCATCTCATTAAAAAAAAAAATTAAACACTGACATTTCACACTCGTTTTGTCAGATATTCCGTGATCAGAACTTAAAAGGTTAAAGAATATGTATGGGATTCCAAGAAAAATTTGTGAAATCCAAAGACAAAAGATATTTTTGAATGTATCATTTTTCTTTTGATTATCACCTCTCTTTAGAGAAAATTCTAAGACTTATTTTTGCTTCTTTTTTTTTTCCAGTCAAAGAATCTCAAAGAATGGGGAAAGAGAGGTCATTGAAAACTTAAAGTCACTATGACTTCGCTGGATCATGATGGAGGTACACTGGAAGAGGAGAATTAAGCAAATAGAAGAAAGCACTCTTTCCAATTGGATTTCAAACTAACGAATGATTGCTTACATGGTTTGCAAGTTAATGAGATCTAGAAATGAAGGAACTTAAGTAGGGAAGGCATCAGGTGGGTAATGCTGTTTAGAAATGTAAACTAAATCTATAAAGCTTCATTCATTCTGAAATGTGTGTCGTTCACAATCTGAATGAAAAAAAACCAAAAAAAAAAACCCCCCAGCAAAGATAGTACTTTGCTATATACTAAATCAAAAAAAAAAAAAAGATATTCATGATTTAAACTTAAGAACCAACAACATGAGAACCATATCCTTTTAAGAATCACACATAATGCAAACAAGGAATTAGTTTAAGGAGGGAAGGAGGGGGAGTGAATAAGAAAAAATTTCTTCTCTGAAATGGTATAATTTTAATACTTTTAAATCTATTTCTCATATCTCTTAGATAATAATATAAGTTGATGTATAGCATTACATTTAGCAAACTAGAAAAACAAATATGAAAAAAAAAGGCTTTCAATTTTAAGATGATGTAAGGATGACTTTGAAAGAGCACTAACTAAAAAAGAGAAAAAGTATCTATAAAGATATTTTTGACAAACTGCATTTTCAATTTGTCTTTTTATAGGAATACTCTGGAATTATTTACTGAGTCGTTAAAAATTCTATTTGGATGTAAATGATGATAATATCCCTGAGGAAAATTTTATAAAAGAAAATTCCAAAGTAAAATTTAATAAGATTTTAATAAAACCTGTAAGTCATTGAATTAAATTAAAAACAAGAAAAAAGTTTAATTTTTTTACTGATAAACAAAAAAAAAAAAAAAAAGGTTTCCTTTCTGAACGCAAAATTTATAGATGTTATTTAACACGATCAATTTATATTTGCATAGTAGGCATTTTACATTAGATACAAATGGTTAGCTAGTTAACTTAAATGTGGGAGTGTGTGTGTGTTCATTTATTCAGTGCACCAGAAAGTCTTGAAAAGTAAACCAGCTTGCTGTAGAAGTTGACACAGAAAATAGATGAGTCACGCTTCAGTAGCTACAGATGCATTACAAACCAGCAAGATGAAAGACGCTGGGAAGAAATGACCCTTCACAGTTTTATTACAGAATAACATTGTAAATCATTGGTAAGGCATCAGAAATGGTACTAAGCACTTCTAAGAGGTGGCCACAGTGGTTATCACAGAAGAAGGAACCATTTAAGGGTCTGTACAAAATGGTCTGTTATATTCTAAGGATGCCTACTCATCAGTTTTGGAATGGAGATAAAATATATTTCCAATTTAGCTATAAACATGAAATGCCAAGACATTTTCCAAGAGTGGTTAAGTTTATTACAGGGCATGATAGTAAGGCTTTGGTCTGAGAGGATAGAGATTCTTAACTGTATAAACAGTTGAAAGCTTAACTCCATTTAAGTGAAAGATAATGGGAAGTTCAGTTGAAGCCACTTCTCTACAGCCAATATAGTTTCATTGATGCCTTCACATTACTGGAAAGATTACATTTCATATGCTACAGTATGATCTCAAGCTCAAATTCATGGCCTCCACGTTGGATCATTGGTTGGTGGAGAGAACATGCTGAGGCCTTCGTCCTGCAGCAGATTGAACATAAGCAATCCAATCCAATCTAATACTACATTAAGCCTGTTAAATTACAAGGAAGAAACAAACAAACAAAAAAATATAAATACATATTTTTTTCCCCTCTTATCTAAATAGATTTAGAATCAATATTGAATAAATAAAGGAATCACTGGATTAAACAAAATTCTTTGATAACTGTAGAGAAAGGCCTAACCATATAGCTAAATTTAAAATGTTAAAATGGATAAATCTTCCTAGTCCTATTTCAATATGTAATATAACGCAGTTGTGCCGATTACAAATATGAAAATAAAGTCAAAACCTGGTATGATCAAGTAAGTAACAGAAGAATTAGAAAAGTTCTAAGTAGAATTAGAGAGGAGCATAAAGGGATACACAAGCAGTAGAAAAAAATTCAGCTAATTTTCTGAAAGATATTCCAAGATTTTATAAAAGAGAGAGATAGCAGATGAAAGAAGAATGGTAAAAATTCAAGAAATGATATCGTAGTTAAAGTTTCAATAAATGTATTAAAATAAAAGATTTGGTAACTATGATGAAGCTAAAAATTACAAAAGAGTCAGTAACAAGATGTCTGTTCTGCTGTCATTGCCAAGTTCAGTTTTGAAAGTTCCAGCTGAACCAAATATTTTTTTTATTTCAGAAGCCAATGAAGGAAAAAAAAAAAAAAAAAAGGCATGTGTTTAACTTTCTATTTGAATGGTGGAAACAGCAATAGACAGAAATTTCAGTGAATTGACAAATTTACAAAATATGCTAATTTCAGTTCTTGCTATTAAATGTAACTAAATTTTAATAAGACGTTAATTACAAACAGAACAGTTTAATTTCAAGTAACGGTATGTAATTAGAAATATAACAACAATGCAAGCTGATAATACAACAAAGCCGCATCAGCTTGACTCCTTCACTGCAATGATTCTAGGAACTATTATCCTCAGGAAATAATTTTTTATTTTTTAAATGAAAATGAACATTTTGAGAGAGAGTGGGGGAGGAGAAGAAGATAGAATATTCCAGTTATGTTGGATAAATAACATTCAAAACTGGATTCCATTTAGATGAATAAGTTTAACTTCAGTTAAATGAAATGGCAATCAAATGTTGATGAAAATTGAGAGGTTTGTTACTTTTTCCTTCTTCCTCCCCACAATTTCAAAACATTATGTAATAAATAAAGGAATAAAAAAAATTCAATAAAGCTTTAAAAAAATCCAAAGAATACCACTCTTAACTTACATACTGAATAATGGGAAGATTTTTTTTTCCAGCATTATGAGAACTTAGCAATGGGGAAGAGTATAAATTGCAATGATTACTTTGAAGTTTTCTGTTTACGGCAAATTATACTGAAACTTAAACTTCCAAAGTTGTCAATAAATACAAGTTCTGCTACAAATACCAAACACTACTTTATTGAAAAGGAATAAACTGCACACACTGCCACAAACATATTTCTATGTGTGTATGCAACATTACAAAATGCAAATACTGTATAGGAGACAGCATTTACGACAAAGGAAAAAAACAATTCAATTGAAAAGAAAGGGTTTAGTTGGAATTAAGTTATCTCATCGTAGCAGTGGAAAGAATTGTGCAACACTAGCACAGATAGAAAGAAGCAAACTTTGGGAGCAGAACAAGGACCATGAAAGAGAGCAGAAGTACATTGGCAGGAACATAGCTTGTAGCTTAAAGAATATTTCATGTTTAAGTTGAACTGTTTGTAAAAAACATTCTTGAAACTATAATTCAAACAACAGGCTGAAGGGGAATGGTAAAACACAGAGTTTTTTTCACCAATCAGTAGTTTCCAGTAAAAAAATTTATATATATTATACATACATAAATTTAATTAAATGTGTATATATTATATATATATATATATATATTACACAAACATATGTATTATATATATTTATATATGTGTCACACAAACATATGTATTTATATTATTTAAATATATATATTATACATATAATTCATGTAAATGTATCATATATATATATATATATATATATATATTCAATTAAATATATACTATACATATATATTTATACATATAATTTATATATATATACTTACATATAATTTACTTAAATATATACATATAATGTATTTAAATGTATATTATATACACACATATATACATATATGTTAATCATTTAAATAACATACATTACTCTGACCAAATGTAATCTCAAGTTTGTGAATGATATATAAAAACTTTTTCATATAAATTTAAAGCCTTGCTTATGCTGAATCCCAAAATTTGAAAAGGTCACTGGAATATAATAGAAACACATTTGTTAGCGCTATATATATATATATTTTTTTTTATATGAAGATACCTTTTCAAAAATAAGCTCACCAGAAGATATCTGAACTGGTTGTTGTCATAGTAATGATATGTTACATGAAATAATAAACATTTGTTTGGTTTGTATTGTTTCTTGCCCCAAATCAGATCAAACTAATATAGTGCCTTGTTAGTCCAAGAAACACACAAGCATGGAGTACGTTCCTCAAAAATATTATCCTTGCTGGAATAAATTTAAGCAGTACTCATATTATTTTGCTAAATTATAGTTTGAAAAATGCAAATGGCACAAAAAGAAAAAAAAAATCTGTTGCTGCCAAAATTATCTGCTCAAACTCTCCCTCAAGTATTTTGGAGCTCTCTTTCCAACCAAATTAGTTCAATGGAAAAGATTAAAAACCTTAACTTTTTTTTACTGCAGAAGAAAAAGAAAAAAATTAAAGGGAATTTTAATGTTTAAAAATAAGTTAGTAATTGGAAAATTACCCCCCAAAAAACAGAACAAACAAACAAGGAACAACTAAATATATTAAATGTTTTCCCCCTTTATTTAACAAAATTTTATATATTTTTTTGATAGTATATGTAGCGCTACTAATTTATACATCAGAAATTATGAAGATATCAATAAAGCTAAGAAAGCCTTGAAAATGTGAATATATTTTGGCTGTAGTGAGTCAAAGTAAACAAAAGTTTTCATGTAAAACTTTCTATACAGTAAAAAAAACAAAACAAAACATAACAAAAAGTTTAATTTCAGAAGAGCATCAGAAGACTTCAATTGATTTAAAGAGGTCCAGAAAAAAAAAAGACTTGATTTACAATGAATGGCAGAAGTTAGACAATTTTTTTTTATAATTGGTATTTTCAATCTCAAATGAAGGTACAGAGAAAAAGATTTTATAAAACATATCAAAAAGGAAAACAAACAAAAAAAGTAAAACAACTATTTCTGAATAAATAAACCCATGAATCTCAACTAAAATAATGATTATTTTGCAGGAGAAAAAAAAAAAAAAAAAAAAATCATCTAAATAGGAAATGCGACCATGACGATGGTTCCTTCTTTTCTTTTAGAGCAAGGTATTTTTATATTTCATCAATTGTTAGTACTAATACCAAAGAAGAGCTGATAGATATACATACATATACCCACATATGTACACATAAATGTGCATACACATGTGCTCATATATACATATATTAATTTATTTATTAATTATGTAATGCATAGGCATACACTGGGCACACAAACAAACATACACACTTTTCATTCTTGCTTTTTTTCCCCTTCCCACTAAATTGGCGTTTATGAAATGTTTGTTTTATTTGTGTAAACAATGACAAAAGGAGAGAAGAAAAAAAAATATGGATAATTTGAAGATGCTGATCAGTTAGAAGTTGAAAAACAAATGCCACAATCAAATATAGAGGAAAAAATGGAAACAAAACATCGTGTTTATCATGAATACTAAATATACATACATACACACACATGAATATACATACACATCAGACATACATGTAGACTAAAAGGACAAGTACACCCATTACACGTGTGAAAGTATATCCATGCATACACCCACATATATACACAGATATTAACACACTTGCATATTCACAAAATCCCTGTAACTGTCTTGCCGCAAAATGAAGATGCCATTTCACTTCGTGAACAAGTGGCTTGAATTATACGAAGAAAAACTGAAATCTCAAAGAAAAACATTCATACACACATACTGAATATTGGTACAGTGAAAAATTTGTAGAAAATTCCAAAGATTATCCATTTGAGTTTCTTGGAATCAACAAACACACAGTTACATAAGTGCATATGGCAAACATACACACACTAGTTACATGACTACAAATATATCCATACACACAAAAACATATGTACACTCAATTAATCACAAACCTCTGATCTGACTGATTCAAAAAAACCCTGTCACTTCGTTCACGAATGGTTTGAATTCAGTAAAGTATTTCACTAAAAAAAAACACATTTATACACACATGCATGCATGCATCTCATCTAAAGTTATGGAATAGAAAACCTCTATAGTGAAACTAATGCAGAACTTTCAGCCTTATGTATCCTGAATATAGATTCTTCTTTGTACCTATTATTGTAGGTGCACTGAGATATGCATCAACAGATTGGCATTTCCAAGAAAGAACAAAGCATACTGACTTGTGTTCGCCAAATCTGATTGAATAATGGTACAGTGAAGATTTTTTGTAAAAAAATCCAAAAAATTCTCTATTTGAGGTGCCTGGAATGAACATATGCACACAATCATGAGAGCATGACACACACACAGAGATTAATCACACACATTTCATGAGTAGAAGTATATCCATGCATACACTTATAAACATACACACACTAACCCTCTCTCTCTCTCATGTGCACAAATCCCTGGGACTCTTGACTAAAAAGAAAAAAAAAAAAGAAAAAGAAAAGACATTGTCACTTTGTTAGTGACCAGCTTGAATTCTGCAAAGAACTTAAATCTTGAAGAAAAATCATACATACATAACCACACACACAAATATATATCTATGTGTGTGTATGTGTATAAACATATTTATACACACACAAATATATATGAATGCATATGTGTGTGTGTGTGTGTGTATATATATATATATATATATATATATATATATATCAACAAAAGAAAAAGTTCCCTTCATATAATTTCATATAACAATTATTTAGTATACTGAAAGAAGAAAGCATACAGCACTCATACTTAACATTTATTCTCAGTGTGTATAAAAGTTTCACAACTCAAGTTGTAAGATTTAGGTGAGTAGGTATTTTTTTCTTTTTTTTCTGTTTGTCATTCTGCATTTAGTGATATTTAGTAATCAGGCAGTTTGTCAAAAGACGAACTGTCTGATAACAAAAGGAAAAAAAAAAAAAAAAAGAATTTAGATTAGCATTGATTTTTTAATAGACAGCACTAATATAGATAATCTAGCTCTGTATGAATGAACTGTTTCAGTCTCTCGAGATACTGTCCATAAAGTTCAACATCGTTATGGCCTGCACCTTCTACCCACAAGGGTTCCACTGCTCTCGGACAGCGTTCATATATAGCAAGGCCATGTGAGAAATCAATCACCTCATCATCGGTGCCGTGGATGACTAAAACTGGAGATGAGATCTTAGGAACTTTGTCGATGCTGGAAAAAAAGAAAAGAAAAGAGGATTAAAACATTGCAATACTTTAAAAATAAGAGAACATTTCAATACATAAAAACAAATATATACAGTGGAACATTTTAAGATATATATTATCAACATCATTATTTAAAGTTTGTTATCCATGCTGGCCATGAGTTGAATGGTTAGACAGGATTCAATAAGCCAGAAGACTTGGATCTTAATATAGGAGCTAAACACAAACACATTTTACAACATTTTAATATACGTTAAAAGTTTTTTTACAGTTTTTTAAATAACCAAATATTTGTAGCATATGTCATGTTTTAACTTTCCTCTTTGAAATATACTGACAGTATCAACATGGCAAATTGCAATCTGTCACAAGAAATGAAAAGCACACTGTACCTGTGGCTCTAGTTACCCAGACACTGTGATTTGGAGATCACCAGTTTCAACGTGCCTACATAAGTTCTGTGACCAAGAGAAAGAAACATTCTCAATGGTGAGGTGTTGTTAGAACTGAGTTTGTCAAGTAGGTTCAGCACATCAGTAATAACTCCAGTGGGGTGATGATGACCATCATTGAGCAGATCAAAGTGACAGAGTCAACTATCAAAAGAAGGGGCAGTTCAGGTCCAGCAAAACCTAGCTGGGGCAATCATATGGTCTGGTCAAAGTACTTGAAGAAGTTGAAGCCCGTTGAGAAACCCACAATGATCTTCTATGAGAAGAACTTTGACAAGACCAGAAGGTAAATAGGAGCGACAGGGACAAGTAGCCCCCAAGTCAATACCACAATCTGCATTGATTTGCTAGACATAGTGGTCAAGCCCTGCATTGTGAAGATGGCCAGGTGGGGAGGATAATGCATGTTCTGGTGGAATTTTTCTTCCTCTCACATGACCTTTGTGACCCATAGGTGAACGGCCTAAAATTTTCAAGATTACATGACCTTTGATATGTGACCTCTGAGTTGAACCTCCTGGGCTGCCTTATGGTGCGAAGAAAGTAACATGGGTATTACAAGAATGTATGAGATCACCTGAGCATACATGCAACTGCTTCAGTGGCTATACTGGGGGCCATCACTGAAGCTGAGCGCAGTTTTGTTGAATTACCTGTCTTTTCTAATGTATTTTGTTAAATATTTGTGTTGCTTTCCAACAAAATTTGTTTCTTTGTCATGTATCTGTTTTTCCTCTTTTGTTTCATTCTTGTCTGCATGCTCTACCCTGTAAAACTGAGATTCATCACCACTTTTCATGCCTAAGTTTCCATGGCTGGGCAGGACATTCAGAGGTAAAGGTTTTCAATTGGATAGTCTTCTTGGTCAAATTGATAGTGTATCATATTTGCTGACTTATAAGACACACTTTTTTAATCCTTAAATGTATAATAAAAATAACCCTGCATCAAATGTGACTATTTTATGGATAGGAGACAGTGTAATAGGCCAGGGAGCAGGACGGGTATAAGTCCCACCAGGTACAATAATCGTTACTAATAATAAAATTTTGAAAACAAGCCAAATTATCAATGTCTGTTAGCACTGAATTATGAAAAATTGCTTACATTATGTCAACAGTTATGTGGAGAGGTCATCTCATTATACCCCTTTCCTCAGCACACATAACCTGATGTACCCGATATGTATCTTACATAATTTAATGAACGTGATACCTTCAAAAAACATTTGTCTTTGTAAAATGGATGCCCTTCCTAACACCAACCATCCTGCAGAGTTATTTAATATAAATTTGTAGTATCATGCTTTATTATTGTACACTGTTATATCGTATTTACATGCACAAAACTGTACATTCACATTGATTTGAATTAATCATGCATTGTCTTGGAGCTTTCAGATTTCAATGAGTGATTATTGATTTTTACAATGAGATTGTTAAGTCAGTGTGAGAAAATTTGGGGTCAGATATGACCAGTTTAAGTATCTTTCAGTATGATAAAACATCCTAAATTTGTCTTTTTGCCCGCCACGAAATATACTTGTAAAAATGAGTGCATCTTCTATGTCAGTAAATATGGTAACTGAAAACCGATTGAGACTAGCAGTTCACAGTGTCTGCTGACAGTCTGTAAAGTGTTTATGATTAAATGGTAACAAACCATGAGGTCTTGGGTTTCATCCCATTTACTTAGTATCTTGTCATCTATAATAATCTACAATTTCACTGAAGCCTTGTGAGTGAAATTTGTTTAAATGCATTTATAATTCAAAGGCAAAATTTTGTCAAACTGAGTCTGCCCGAAGATTACATTAAAGGTTCAACTGTCTGAGGAATACTCAGCTACTTATAATTCAACAAGTAGGTAATTCCAATATGTGAACATCTGGAATGCCTAGTGTTGAAATGGACACAAGACCCAGTTAATATTCAACTACAAAAGTTATCAAGTACCTCACTGTTGTATGTAACAGAAATGTCTTGGATTGCAGTTCCTAATTTCTTCCCAACTACAGGGAAAATTTCTGATTTTTTTTTCAGACTTGAAGTTTCCGGAATGAGGACTGAGGTAGCATGAGCTGATAGAACTTTTTGACTCCTATCAATTTTGCTGTACCTTGAAGTTCAGTAGTTGCCTACATTCTTGCTTCTGCAGACAAATGACCCATTTGCTGTTATACCTAGCTACCACATCTTAGGTCAATGGTACTATCCTTCATTCCATAATCTCCAACACATAATTTAGACATAGACCGGCTTTATGCACAGGAACTTTAAAAATGTACTTCAATGAAGACATGACAGCCCACTCTCTTTCAGCACTATAGACACAACTGTTACACATTAGTCAAGGAAAATCTTGTATTATACATTTGTTACACAACAACACAACTAAAACCCTTACAATCACTACATGTACAAACCCTCTTCACAACATCTGATGATTTGCCATGGTTGTTTCTTAATTTGGACTGATGTCACTTTTGGTAAGTGGTTAGCACAGCTATACAGTTTACAGCAGATGCAGTGTTCAAATCTCAATGATTGTTACAACCTTTTGTGTTTTCTAACACACTGACCCCCCCCCATATACACACTTGAGATGACTTGGTGGTAAAAGATGCTCAAGATGTTACATCTCACAAAATAACAGAAGATTATCTTGATCAGTGATTGGCAACTTTTCCTCAATTGGGGGCCACATTGTACCATTTCCAAGTGGGAAAGGGCTGCATGATAAAACACATATGAAATATTACTTGCCTACTTTACACTGGATTTTTTGCTGTTGTTCTTAATTTTATTTGTCTCAGTATTTAGTGCACATACTTGTCTCTTGTTTACTGTTTTGTGTATGCACTCACTAACTGTTGTCCATTCTATACACTCACGGTCTGTTGTCTGTTCTATGCCCTCACATCCTATCACCATCTATTCACCTAATTACAGTTCCTATTCTGCACTCTCTTATCTTCCCATCATCCCTAACACTCACTGGACTACGCTACTTATAACTGAGAAGTACTTGATTTGTACATCCTGAACATCTTTCTCTATATCTTCTTCAGTCCTCCTTTGTCTATCCTGCTACTCCTCATGCCACTTTCCTCCCAAATCATGGAGCTTAAGTGGGGAAGGATTGCACTCTAGTAGCCTGTACCCACTCTCCTTGATTCTCCTGTTACCATGCTCTCTTCAACATTTTATCTTTGGTGTAAATCCTGGCCATTCATCACTTCTACATATATAAAGGAATATAGCCATCCATATATTAAGTAGTATAACACTTCATCTCCTCCTTCTCCCTCCCCACTGTCCTTATTGCTGGCTTTCAGCCCCCCCCCCCAGATACTTTGCTCTTTGCCTCCTATTAATTACCTACTTCTCTTTTATCTCTCCTCCTTCACACACCACTTTACCCACCCATGTGAAACACAGGTGGGTAGTACACTTCTATTGGTCGCTCCTCTATCCCCTTCTCAATAATAAACCTGTGTAACTCTGTTAAGAAGAGTCTTAGACTGATGAACTGTTCAACCTACGCTGGTATGGCTTGCCAGACTGATGCGCCACATCATTGGGATCCACTTACTTAATCTACCCCATTACTATCATAACTTTGTACCCTCTCTCCTTCACATCAATCCCTGACATTACTCTTCCTTTTCTCACCTTCACTTCAAACCCCAACACTTTCTTCTGTCATTCTCTCCATTACCATCTTACCACAATAAATCCTTTCCTTCTGTCTTATGCACATGCCTTTGCTTAGCAAGCAGCAATGTAACTCCCCAGAGTTGCTGCCACAGAAGTACTCAGAACACACTGTGAGTGATTGGTAATTAATTTGAGCAGCAACAATGCAGGGCCTTGAGAGGGCTCTTTAGTTATACTGATGGCAAGGCACCTTCTATACCTTGTCAAACAATCCTAACCAAGCCAACACGGAAAACAAATGTATGATGATAATGATGATATAAATTGCCAAAACTAACCCAATGAATAAGTTTCATTTTCAGGATCAGAAAAGACTTCAGCTGTGACAAATTACTAACTTTCTAGAAACTCAAATGTAACACAATAATTTACAGTAAAAGAGCCTCTAAACAGTAACTCAATCTGCTAGAAATAACAGGCAAATCTGTCTCAAATCAGACTGTCTAAAAAAATGCATATCACATGATTCCACTAAGTATGAAATAGAATATGGGATGATCACAGCTGGAATGCCTTTGATCAGATATTTGTTCAGTTAAGATTGACCTGAGGTTAACATCTATGCAATGGTGGAATTGGCACACACAAATACCCAGGGTCCTATAAAGACAGACAGTGTCCAAAGGTCAAGAGTGCTGACCTTTCTCCCCTATCTTATAAATAAATAAAGATACTGTATATTCTATATAAGGTCATAGATTGAGGAAGACAAATGACAGTTACAATAACATTCTGGTGAAATAATAAAATCATATTTATACAAGCACCATAAGAATTGAAGCTGATTAAAATGATGAGAGAGTCTTAAGACAGCAAAAACTAATTACCAACACATCCCCTGCTTAGTTTCATGTTTAGCTTGATATAACAATAACATGGTGATGAAAAACTAGTTGCTAGCTAGTGACCTTTGAGTCATAACTTTTTTTGATTAATTTACAAGCTGTCTAATGAAAACTACAGTTAAATTTTCATAAAATACAGGAAATATCCCAAACTATTTTTTAGATAAGGTAATCAGAGGAAGAAGAGAGGCAACGCTCATGGCCCTTTCAAGTTTTCCAGGACTGAGGAGATTGATGTGATTAATTTTTATCTTGTACAACTGCCCTCAGAATGCTCAGACCCACCTGGACATCAGACCCCGTCAACAAACACAAAAGTCAGGATCTTTAACACAAATGTGAAGATGGTTCTGCTGTATGCATGTGAAACATGATAAATCATAAAGTTCTCCAACAATAAACTCCAACATTTGTAAACAAATGTGTCTGGAACAAACTTTGGGTGAGATGGCAAGACAGAGTCACAAAGTCTTGTGGGAGCATTAGAACTAGCAACCTATCAAAACCCAGATCAAGAGGAGAAAATGGGGTTGGCTGGGACACACCTTATGGAAACTGGTTTCCAACATTAAAACTACCAATTGACACCCCAAAGAAAAAAGAAGTGTAGTAGACCAGGCAGCTACACCTGGGACAGCTGCAATCCATTGCCAAAAATCGAAGTAGAGCGAGGTCTCTTAATGGTGCCCAATGCTCCACATGGAGTTAAAAGGAAGACATTTGCAGGTTGGTGTCTTTTGGAAAAACATGAATGATTGATTTAAAAATCATTAAACTGAGTAATATATAATGTACTTGAAGACAGCTTTAGGTCTATAATTTTTACTTCAAATAAAAAGCACTGGTGGTGGTACCATGTAAAATGCAACCAGAACACTCTGACTATGGAACATAGTGCAATCCTTGGTCTTGCCTGCCCATGACAAGCTGTCCAACCCATGACAGCATAGAAAACAGATGCTAAATAATGATGGCAATGATAAGAGAATGCAATTGATTCCTTTCTTAGGGTTCAACCATCATAACTAGGCAGGAAGATTTGGAGTGTGAAATGCTGCTAGAGTGCTGTAATCCTGGTGCATGGGAGGACTGTTGACTGAACTTAATTTAAGCAGGATTATTCACCATAGATAATTGTATGGCTTTTGGGAGGCTATACGCTAGAGTTTGCTATCTTTTAAAAATCTATTCATGGTGTTAAATAGTTGACAAATATGTCTACTACAATATAACAATTAGTTTATCTCAGATTTTTAACTGTGGGCTGATATGGACTGTCAAATTAATAAAGGAATCACAAGAAAAAAGGAAAGCAAAAGAAACCAAAGTTATTTCTCATTAAGCTTTTTCTAGAATGTAGTTAAAATAACGTAATTAGGACACCATTTAAAATCCCACCACTTTATGTCTATATATATTAAGTTTATGTTGTTCAATATAGAACAACTCAAAATGTTTCATCTTAATGTTATTGCTGACCAAACCATTTCATAGACCTCTATTGGTTTGGTCACTCATGTTCTTGGAATAAGAATGGAAGAAAAAATGCTATTTACTAATTAATAGTCCATAATTCAATTGTGAATAAGAAAACTTAAATCTAGCTTGGTTTTCTTGCTAAAGAAGTATAACTGAAATGCAAATATAGAGTAGAGTGTTTTTGGATTCTGCAGAGTGTAAGTGGGGACCCAAGAGTAAAATATTTGGCGCCTCAGTTTACTTTTGCTATGCACTCAAAATGAAACAGGAAGTTGCATGTGATGTGGTAGTGATAGTCACTCCTATATTAAATAGTCTTTACAAATTTTATCATTGAATGTTAAATATTACGTGTGTGTCGCTGTCTCAAGGCTGTTGTTGATATAGACTGATTATCAACTCAGCTCTTGAGTTGTACAAGAGAAAATAAAAGTGAAAAAATGCTGAAAAGGTAATGTCTTTTATGAAGGAGACAGAAAATTAGAGATGCATTATATTGGACATGATGCATATGAACACTGCACCCATAATTCAAGTAATGTCCTAAATACACTGTTTATCCACATAATGTAAGAAGAGCCATGAGAAACATGTAGAGTAATTACAATTTATGACTTAAGCAGTTCATAGTATTAAACTAGTTGATGAGCATGAGCTGCCAGAAATAGCAGCCAAACTTTTCACAAACCCCACTTACCACCTTAAAAAATGGTACATTGAATAATGTAATCCAGACATGCAGATACACTATTTAAGAGAGAGAGAGAAGCTTGAATGTTTTCATTGTAGGTCTGGCTTGATCAAGGCTGAAAACAATAACTTAATTGGTACAAATTACAAATAACTGAATGATGTGAAAATACTCATGGAGATTAATATTACTTTTAATAATGTTACTTAACCTCCTCCCTCCTCTTTACAATCCTTATCTCATAGTTTGATTTACACTACTGTGTCACTGCCTGGTTGTGACCTTATCTCTACGACAGAACTGGTCAGTGGATTGTATTAGATCATTCTGCAAAAATGATTAACACTTACAAGGTCACAGTTTTGGGAATGCAATGCTATTTAGTATTAGAAATTTAAGACCTTTGGTCAAGCAGTCCAATAGCCCAAAACACATAGCTATCGCTTTCAAATTAAAGTTTTAAGTATCAGTTTTCAGGTAAGAGTTTTGAATTTTGTTCAGTTTTACTGCCACAGCTTTGCATTTGCTCAACGTATATTTGCCTTGTTCATTTTATTCACACTGAAAATAAAAACCATGCATGCTTCAATGGTTTGCATTAAGTAGGTTATCTGTCTTCAAAAACATGTTTCACATTTCAAGTGAATCTCCCCAAATCTGAAATTTTCTCAGGAATCAAATACAGAGTACTAAAAATAGAACAAATATTGTTCTTGGGTTTATGGTTTACTTTCTTCATGCTGATACGAATTAGTTAAGATACTTGAAGTGCTTCTTATGATCTACAGATCTTACTGATCTTAAATGCATGCTAAAATTCATACTGCATTAGTTCATTTATAAAACAAGCAAGACTTTTATACTTATCAAAAATTAATCTCGGTGACTATTTTTTAAATGTTTTTATATCCATTTTGAATCCTTGTATCCTATATAATTTTAGCAGTAAAAAATAGAATAAAACTTTCTTCTTGATATATTACATTTCTATACCAGATTCAATGCTGTATGTAATACAACATAATTTAACCACTATCTTCCTCTCACTAAAAAACAAAAAGAAATTCACTGTTCCATTTATTATAAGAATTCATTATGTACAAATATGAGATGGGTATTTAGATTAATTAAAGACCTTACTGTGAAAAATAGCCTAAGTTGTTTATTTTAGAATTTAGGGTCTTCAATTTATTAATTTAAAATTAAAGAGATTCTAAAGATTATTTACAAAGAGTTTCAACTCAGAATAGGAGGTGGATAGCATTTATTTATCAGGCTTCTTGAAGTTAACTAATGAGATCGATTTTAAATGAACTTTTTGTAGATCTCCAGAGGACAAATACAGGGAAAAAGGAGCTAAAAATCTAATTATGTTAATTTATCAGTTTTATCAAACTTTTCTAAGATTATAAGGGGTTAAATGAAAATGCTGATTTAGAGATTAAAATTGTTATATTGAATAATTTCATTTAAAGTTATTTTGTGACAGCAGATTCTTATTATGATATAGTGAATTAACAAAAGTTGTTTATATCTTTGGTTATTTTGTTCTTGGCTTTGATAGTGTTCTTTGATATTCTTTAGTATACCTATCAAAGGTAACACATCTAGCTACCATTCTGTATGAACACACAGTCCTGCCTAGGGCTGTGTAATATCTAATTAAACATTTCTAGGTAACAAGTTTTTCTATGATGCAACTCATTTAATTCTTTTACTTTTTCATGATGTTTTATACTCAGCATTTTTCTCATACTCCCATTGTACTCAGCACATTTCGTCCCAGCCCAAATTAATCTTAGTGGTAGAAATGGAAGAAGCTAATTTATATTGTGCTTCTCAGAGAAGAAACATAAGCAAAAATAAGACTCGTTTTAATTAAGCCCAAATTTAAGTCATACTGATTACTTAAAAACAAAGCCTAACATTTGAAGAAGGAAAACGAATTGGTGACACTCATCCATTTCTCAGAGAACATGTACACGAAATGGCTTCACTTTGTTATTAATTTACTTATTCAAAGTTTGCCATCCAATTCTATCAATAATTATTAATAACATTCAGAGATTTGCTTTAATTATTGCTAAAAGGAGATAAATTATGAACCTATCGAGTAATGATGCAGTTATTTCTAACAAATGTCTGCGATTAGTGTCAGTCTGAAATCATTAATGGAAAAATAGTACTAATGAATCACTAGAGATATATGATAGTACCAAATAAATTTGAACTTGTATTTCTAGACTACTGTAGACAAGTAGTTGAGCTAAGTTACTGAAGGAAAAAAAAAACTTTATATGATAAATATTTTAAAGAAAAAATTATTAAAAACAATTAAACAAAATTTGATTTAATGAGATCATGCCACAAAAATCAATGAGGTTTCTTAAACTGTCTACTTCTATACTACAGATATGTAATTGAAGTGTTTCAATTTTTAGAGAGCTATAAATTTAATGTAAAATATGGTCGTGTGTTATGTATGGATGAGGACAGCTGTGTGAGGAAGTGCTACACCCTAACAGTGGAAGGAACCTGTGCAAGAGGTAGACCCAGGAAGACATGGGACGAAGTGGTGAAGCATGACCTTCAAACGTTGGGCCTCACAGAGGCAATGACAAGAGACCAAGATCTTTGGAGATATGCTGTGATTGAAAAGACCCAGCAACTAAAGTGAGATCACAGCCATGGCTGATGCCAGTGTTGCATGTCCAGCCCATTGAAAAGTACCCTTGATGCAATCAGGCAACATGATATGCTTGAGAAGACCTGTTAAATAAAACCAAAATTGTAGCTGTAGCCAGTACTCCCTGACTGGCTCCTGTGCCTGTGACATGTAAAAAGCACCATCCGAACATGGTCGATGTCAGTGGTGCCTGACTGGCTCCCATGCCGGTGGCACTTAAAAAGCACCATCTGAATGTGGCTGATGCCAGTACCCCCTGACTGGCTCCCATGCCAGTGGCATGTAAAAAGCACTATCTGAATGTCATCGATGCCAATGCTGCCTGACTGGATCCTGTGCCAGTGGCATGTAAAATGCATGCACTAAACTCTTGGAGTGGTTGGCATTAGGAAAGGCATCCAGCTGTAGAAACATTGCCAGATCAGATTGGAATCTGGTGCAGCCACTGGCTTTCCAGACCTGAGTCAAACCGTCCAACCCATGTCAGGATGGAAAAACGGACATTAAACGATGATGAAAGACATGATTAGCAGAAAGGTAAGTTTTTAAAACCATTTTGATAACATGGCGAGGTGACAAAGCACATTTATGTGAAATCAGTTGATTCAATCATACAGAATATTTTATAAAATTATCAGAAAATGTGAATTTTTGTTTTCTTTTTAGAAAATAATAATTAAAAAATGAGTTTACTGAACTTTCTGATTTCAAAATGAAACTATCAAAGAGTGCAAAATTAAATCTTGGAGAAACTCAGATGAAAAACAAAATTTCTAACCAAAAAATGGCTATCACAGGAGTTATTCTGAAGACTGTTGTTTGATAGAATGAAATATAGTAAACTTGTTATTTACATATTAGAAGTGTGGATTGTTATGAAATCATGTGCTAAAACAGATGTGTCTTTGGAGGGTCATTTTGCAAATAAAGCCACATGCACTAGCTCTATTTCATTGTTTACTTTAATTCAACTGAAATCAGATAAACTAATTAACCAATGAACTGACTGCTTGATAAAAAAATTTGGCAATGAAAGGATTCTGACAAACAAACTGACAGATTGAGCAACTGGTTAATCAATTTGTTAACTGATTAACTAGTTGACTAATAATGGGAAAAAGTGCATGTGCTTTATTGGCTAGGTGACTGTCCCACAATTGTAATATAATCCTGTTGAAACTGATTAAATACTATTTTGTTTTTTAATAAACAGTTATAATGTATTTGCTTAATGAAATCTGTTCCAAGTAGAGATAACTGTGGCTTCTCCACATCATAAGTAAAATCACAACTATATTATAAAAGTAATATTAACAGACTTAAATCAAAAAGAGAAGACCAATGAGATCAACAAAATATCTTCCGTCCTTTTTTTCTCCATCTTTCAACAGAAGCTGGCTCACAAATGTTAAATAGACAAATTTCCAGACTGACAGGCACAAACCTGGAAGCACACATGTATAGTAGGTTTATAATATATAAATACGCATAATGTGCAGAAGGATTAAATATGAATAGAGAATGAGAAAGACAATTGATTTTCTTGTTCCCAGATACTCAAACACAAAATAAAATCAGATTCATTGCCATGAGCAAAAAATTTAGAATAGGCAATAAAATCAAACAAGAAAACAGTTTTGAATGGATTTCAGATACATATATATAATATAAATATGTCTGAAGAAATTATGTGAAATGGCATTGTTATATCTTGGAGACCTGCAATGCAGCTCTTTTCAGAATATCCTTTTTCAACAATATTTTTGCATCACGATATCCCATTGAAAGTCATTCACCAGCACCGCTTTTAGTGTCATGACCTTGGTCAATGATAGCCAAAACAAATTATAAGAACATGTATTAATGAAATCAAATATGAAAAATGATGAGTGCAGACATTGCTGGTTGTGTGGTAAGTGGTTTGTTTCATAACCACAGTTTTGGGTTCAGTCCCACTATATGACACCTTGGGCTGACTAAAGTCTTATGGCTTGATTTGATGGCATCCAGTCATATATATATCATCATCATTGTTTAGTGGTTGTTTTCCATGCTGGCATGGGTTGGATGGTTTGAATGGGGAGTGGCAAGCCAGTAGGCTGCACCAGGCTCCACTCTAATCTGGCAAGGTTTCTACAGCAGGATGCCCTTCCTAACACCAACCACTCCGAGAGTGTAGTGGGTGCTTTTTACATGCTACTGGCACAGGAGCCAGTCACACAGTACTGGAATTGACCATGATCAGACGGTGCTTTTTATGTGCCATCGGCACAGGAGCCAGTCAGTGGGGACTGGTATCGGCCACGTTCGGATAGTGATTTTTATGTGCCACTGGCACGGGGAGCCAGTCAGGTGGAACTGGCATCAGCTACAACTACAATTTTCATTTTGGTTTCGATTTTTGATTGATTTTACTTTACTCCATAGGTCTTCTAAAGCACAGTGTATCACTCGACAGTTCAAGGTACTTTTAAATGGGCTGGTTATGTGACACTGGTATAGGCCACGGCTGTGATCTCACTTTACTTGCTGGGTCATTGGCCATGATTCGATTTCACTTGACTCAACAGGTCTCCTCAAGCACAGCTTATTGCCCAACAATTCAAGGGTACTTTTAAATGGGCTGGTTATATGACACTGGTATCAGTCACAGCTGTGATCTCACTTTACTTGCCATGTCTTCTCAATCACAGCATACCTCCAAAGGTCTTGGTCTCTTGTCATTACCTCTGTGAGGCCCAACGTTTGAAGGTCATGCTTCACCACATCATCCCATGTCTTCCTGGGTCTCCCTCTTCCACTGTTAGGATGTGACACTTCTTCACAGCTCTCCTCATCCATATGCAGCACAGTCGTCTCTTTTGCACACCACATCTGATGCTTCTTATGTCCAACATTTCTCTCAGGGCACTTACACTCTGTTGTGTGTGCACACTGACATTACACATCCAGTGGATCATATTAGCTTTATTTCTATCAAGCCTACGTATATCAACAGTCATGGCCCATGTTTCACTGCCGTGTAGCATGGCTGTTCACACACATGTATCATGCAGTCTCAGAGAGAAGCCCTTTGTTACCAGCAGAGGTAGGAACTTTCTAAACTTTGCCCAGGCTATTCTTATTCAAGTGGTAAAGCACTCAGAGCATCCACCACCACTACAAACTAGGTAGCAGAAGCTATCGACTACTTCTAGTTTCTCACCCTGGTGTATGATGGAATCTGTTTTCTGAACATCTTCAGTGTTTAATTCCCCTGTGTATCTGTCACACACAAAAACTATTTTCCTGGTTAACCATCCTTTGATATTGCTGCACCTCTTGTATCCATAGCTTACACTGGGTACATCTTATGGATTTTCTGCCTACACCTTTCCTATAGATCAAGCAGGGCCATCTACCTGAAGGGGTTTGTGATTTGTCCGCCTTCCTACTTACTAAGACTGGTTTTTGCGAGCTTGACTCAAAGGCCCTTCGATTCTAGACCTTGCTTCCACACTTGAAACTTCATTGATAGTTCTGGTAGTGATTCAGCAATTAGAGCAAGGTCATCAGCATAGAGGAGCTCCCAGGGGCAGCCTATCATAAATTCTTCTGTTATTGCCTGGAGGACTATAAGAGGGGTCTGAGGACTGATCCTTGGTGTACCCCTACTTCTACCCAGAATTCTTCACTGTACTCGTTGCCAACCCTCACCCTACTGACAGCATTCCTGTACAGAGCTTGTACAGCTCTTACCAACCACATGTCTATCCCTAGTTTCCACATTGCCCACCAGATAAGGGATCGGGGATCCTGTCAAAGGCTTTCTCCAAGTCAACAAAATCCAAGTACAGAGGTTTATCTTTGGTTAAGTATTTCTCCTGCAGTCGCCTTACCAGAAATATAGCATCAGTGATGCTTCTACATGGAACAAAACCAAACTTCATCTCATCTAGGCTAACTTTCTCACCTAATTTGTTGGGCTATGACCCTCTCTGTGACCATCACCTGATCCAGTAATTTGATACCCCTGTAGTTATTTCTATCTAAAGCATCACCTTTACCTCTGTAGCAGCTGATTATGGTGCTGCTACACCAGTCATTGGGTATGACTCTTACATATATAGATATACATACACATATAAAAATATACATATATGCACACACAGACGTGTGTTTGTATTTAGGGTGGCTCAAAAGTAGGTTTACAGTTATTTAACTACCTCTTTTGCATTCATATATTAACAGTTTAGATCTTAATTTAAAAAAAATATGATACCATATTCTATGCTAATTTAGTTAATTTTGTCAAGCTCCCTTTCCAGTTTGTAAGATAGAAACTTAAATGTAATAAAATGTTTTAAAAGAAATTTAAAGCGCCTACATGAAAACTGTAAACCTACTTTGGGCCACCCTGTGTGCGTGTGTGTATATATATATATATTGATATAATAAGTACCAAACTTGGACTGGGTTAGATTTGTTTGGTTAAGCCCTGGAATGCAGTGTCCCATGATAGCTACAATCCAATAACAAACAAATGATAAAACATGATTAAACCTCCACATGGTCACTTGACCTGCAAAAAAATAACAGTCAAACACCATTTCAATCAAGCCTGACCTTTTAAAGGACATACTGGAAAATGTAGTCCCAAATGTAGTAGGTCTGAGAAAATGACATGACAGTTATGGTTGGAATACCTCTGAGCATAAGTCTGTACCATCAGGACTGATTGATTTTAAGGTGCATAGGAATCTCCAAATGATCTGAACCATTACACTGTGCCTAGAGGCAACAATAAAATCAAAATAGGAAAGTAGTTTGGACAGGATTTCTTTCATATACATAATTTATCTTTCAGTTGTTTTAGCCATGATGCTGGGCATTGCCTTGAATATTTAGTCGAAAGAATCGAGCCTAATACTTATTTTTTTTTTACCCTTTTTTCATTAAGCCTGGTACTCATTCATTCTGTTGGTCTCTTTGCCAAAATTGCTTAGCTATGGGGATGTAAACACATCAACATCAGTTGTCAAGTGGTAGTGGGGGACGAACACACACACACAACAGGCTTCTTTCAGTTTCCATCTATCAAATCCACTCACAAAGCTTTGATCAGCCTGAGTCTATAGCAAAAGACACTTGCCCAGGAATCTCATTTAAGCTGTTAGTAAAACTAGGTTTATAAGCTCTCTTTCTATAGGCAGCTATGAAAATACAAAGGGGTTTACATCTATCAAATTGCGTAAAATCTTTATTGTAGCATTGAAAAAACCCCTTTTAAAACACCAATAATTTATTAACTGAATAATATACAGAATATCAAGATATACATACAGATTATTGTGCAGCATAGACCATAACCCGTGGCCTATGCCAGGGGTGTAACCAGCCCACTTATGCGTACCTTTCCTTCATTGGACACAAAACTCTGCTTGCGAAAACCTGTTGAGGCAAGTGAAATCGAAATCAAATTCGATGACTGGTATCTGTGCTAGTGGAGCGCTAAGAGCACCATCCGAGTGTGATCATTACCAGAGCAGCTGACTGGCTTCCGTGCTGGTGGCATGTAAAAAGCACCATTTGAGCACGATCGTTACAAGCATCGCCTCACTGGCATATGAAAAACATTCGAGCGAGGTTGTTGCCAGTGCCGCTGGACTGGCTCCTGTGCAGGTGGCATGTAAAAAACACCATTTGAGCATGGCCATTGCCAGTACCGCCTGACGGGCCCTCGTGCCAGTGACACGTAAAAGCACCCACTACACTCTCAGAGTGGTTGGCATTAGGAAGGGCATCCAGCTGTAGAAACTGCCAGATCAGATTGGAGTCAGGTGCAACCATCTGGTTCGCCAGACCTCAGAAATCATCCAACCCATGCTGGCATGGAAAGCGGACGTTAAACGATGATGATGATTTCTCATTGCTCCTAAGTATTTTTGAATTAACTCAAAAATAACCTGATGTACGAGGATTTACACTTATGTTTATAGAGATAAACTGTGAATATGATTGCTGATGTTCATTTGAAAGAAAATTAATTGAAATGTATTCAAGTTAGACCATCATCTCAAACATTAAAACTGTTTGACTATTGTCACTTTCCTCAAATCATTCAACCATCACCCTAGTCCCACATGCTCTCTATTGGGATTATTATTATCCACTCATGCTGAAGTTGTAATTTAAGTCCCTACCATTAATATGATTACAAAAGTCAACTTTTGCACCACTTTAAAATCACTGTTTGCCAGAACATGAGTAGCAGTCTTCTTGTAATTACTTTGTTCCATTACAGCACCACAAAGCTCTTGATCTCCCAAAACTAGACAGACATATCATCTTGTGAACTGTATTAGACTTGCATCCTATTGCTTCTAAATAACAAACAGCAGTACCAAAACAAAAGCTTCCAATTTATACTGTGAATGTTAATAGGTGAGCAGTAAGTGGAAAGCTTTAACGGAAAACTTGAAAATTCATATATTTTACTTGTTTCATTCACTGAACAGTGGCCATGCTGGGGCACCACCAAGAAGGGTTGAACAAACTGACCCCAGTACTTATTTTTTAAAAGCCTGGTGGTACTTAGTGGTTCAGTGAAAAACACAGAGAGTAAATTACAAGGGTGTACACAAACCAAGACCAGTTGTCAAGAGGTAGTGGCAGACAAACACACACACACACAATGAGCTTTCAGTTTCTGTCTACTAAATTCACTCACAAGGCTTTGGTTAGCCCAGGGTTATAGCAGAAGGTACTTGCTGAAGATGCCATGCAGCAAGAGTGAACTCAGAAACATATGGTTGGGAAGCAAACTTAACACCTAGCCATACCAATTTTACTATCCAAAATAACTTGATTAAAAATTCAGGTGACTAAAAAACAAAATTATTTCATCAGTTTACACTAAAAACCTTAATATCCATACATACAACATAGAGAAAGGTGAATGTTCACAGAAATACACATTATCAGTTGTGAAACACAACTGAGAAAAGCCCCAACAATCTCCTCCAATATGTTATACATCAAAACCGAAAGAAATTAATGGAATAACAATCAAAGATACATATACAGGCAAGTTAAAACTAATCTATTAGAACTATAGAGAATTCAGTACAGAATCAGCAACATACCACTGAACAAACTTCAGATGACCAATGTAATTGCAACATAATACAGGACAAAGCAGACATAGAACTGTTTTATTAGAATGCCAACTCAGAGTGGGTTATAGTTGACAACATAGCTATCTTAAATTAAATTCACCACCAAAACTAAAAAATCAGTCATTGAAGCTAAAATAACAAAATTTACACAAATATCACATCTTAGCAACAAAGGTAGCCAAGTCCTGATAGCAAGAAAGAAGAAAAATAACAAAAACACTACTATTAATATGCATAAGGTAATTAATTTACAACTGCCAAAATAACAACAACAAAAGATAACATATGCCACTCATAACTACTACTCAGGTCTAGAAATATTGAAGGACTTAGGAGCAGTTGCACTTTTAATAATATTTGTCTGTAAAAAGCAACTGCCCATATCAATGCATGTGTGCAAATAAATGATAACATCGTTGTCCAGCAGATGGGCGATATATTGAGTTTGCTAATGGGTTTATAGCACTTTTGAGGCACAATGACTAAAGTTAAGATAGTGGACTACTGACCATAAGTTACAATTACAAAATCTTACAGCCATGGTGGTATGACCCTGCACATGACTGCTACATGTATTTTGTCAAAATGATGAGAAAGAAGAAGAAAAAAGCACATTCCTATACTTCAGTCAAGTGGTCAGTAGGAAGAAGTGAATCCAATTGTAAAAAAAAAAATGCATGGGTAAAACAGTAAGCTGTTAGTTACAAATGGTTTGTAGTATTTGTAGTATTCTCTTCCAAGACATAGTAAAATTCTATTTAGGAATAGATGCCTCCATACCTTGATATTGATATTTCTCCTTACAACTTTTCTCTCCATTGTGATTTGAAACAGTGTTGAGTATCTTTGATGGTATAACTCATTAGAAAGACAAGAGAATAGTAGTTAGCAATGCAAGCAATCTTTCACTTTATTAAAGAAAGAGATGTCATAAGCTCAAGATGTCTATATTGTTAAGTACAACATTCAACAGCGTCATAATGTTTCTGACTATCATGCTGGGAAATCTTTATGATAATTCTGATTGTTGTATCATGAAGCTATGAAAAACATTCACTGGTTTTCATATAATATTCTTAGTTAAAAACACTACTGTTTTGTAAATCTGACATTTGATATGTATTTTACGATAGTCATTCTAAAAGTATTTGAGGGTACTTCCAAATGTTACCTAGCGTTACCTTACACTACTCTATCTCTTCATCCACTTAAGCAATTTCACAGTTTATATAGCCAAAATTGGCAATGGCTGGATACAGAGCTGACATTGAAACCACATGGTTCTGTTTTCTGCCTCACTGTCTGACACTGCAGCACAAGTGTCTTCTACAATAGCCTTGGACTGACTAATGTCTTGCGAATGAAACTGGTAGTTAATCATATTGAATGAAAAATGCACCCCTACAGACCATTCAACAAATTCATCAAAAACAAGAGAGAGTACACAAAATGTTTGGTAAGTTCCAGAAAACTCAATGGAATTTTGTTGTCTAAACAATGAAGAAGCTTTGATTCTCAAAGATACTGATTTAGTTCTTGGGTAATGTTTAAGCAATCAATCTCACAGGCACACACATTTAAAATTGTGTTGCATAAAAATGCATACTGGTTTTAGTAATGTGAAATGATACGAGCATTCACACAGTTTCCAGATATTAAATGGATTATGCAAATTCTTTTAGATGGTAATCTCAAATAGTATGTTAAAGACATTTGACAATCCTAGTTTCATATTAAAAACATAAAGCTAAAAAACAGAAATCCTGATTTAATATATTTAGGAGAATCTAAAATTACTGACTCTGAGGGTTATAAATCTATAGTAAAATCTGTGTTTATGTGCTGAAGACACTGAGTCTAGAAAAAGTGTTAACTTGGGATAACAATCAGCTTTGGCATGTCTATATTGTTAACACTGATAGCACTTCAACTATTCATGGGTTTATATATACACACAAGCACATGTGCATATACATGTAGCAGCAAATTTGAAATGGAATGTGTAACTCGAGATAGATATTGACAAACTGGCATATGATACTTAAAATAATAATGGTTGCTACAAGTACCTTGAGCCATCTTTAGGCCAATAAAGGAACCAAAAAAAAAAATTAATGAGGTGAACAACTGGGAACAAAACAGTAGAAGGAAGTTAGATATGGTTTTCATTATACAGTATTATGAAGATTTTACAGTTTTACAAAAAGTGCTTTAGAAGGGTGCTTGGAGATAGAAATAGGTAGCAAAAGATCGGAGAGAAGTTATTTCTGTAAATATTGGGAAATACAATCCTTTTCTTTATAGGCACAAAATTGAAATTTTGGGGATAGGGGATAGTCAATTATATTGACCACAATGCTAAACTGGTACTTATTTCATCAACTCCGAAAGGATGGAAGTCATCTCAGAGAGATATTAATGAATACAATAGAAATAAATATTTTCATTGAATCACGACTATGGGGTTGGGATTTAACAAATCAATCAGTGCTATCTCTAAAATATTGAGTCATCTCATAAATAATGCGGGTTTTTTTTATACATCTTTTATTTTTCAAAATTAAGATAAAGTTCTTTTTTAATCTAGAATATACTCTCCATTTTCTACAATGCTCTTCCATCTATTTGGTAGACTCACAAGGTCCCTCTTCCCAAATTCACTTGTCTGTGATGAAAAATCCTCCTCCAATACTGTTTTGATCTCGTCTACAGAATTCATATTTTTTTGTCCAAATGATTTTGAAGACTGCAGAATAAATGGTAATCAGATGGGGCAATGTCCAGTGAATATAGTGAGTGAGGCATCGTTTTTCATTCAAACCGCTCCAGCCTTTGGAATGTCATCCTTGTTGTATATGGCTGAGCATAATTCTGATGGAAGAACACCTTTCGTCTTGAAACCAAAGATGGTCGTTTTTCTTCTAGCGCTGGCATAATCCACTCAAGCTGTTCACAGTAGATCTTTTTTGTTATCATTTGGTTTAGGTTTAAAAGTTCAAAGTGGATTAAACCTTTCATATTCCACCAAACAGATAACAACACCTTATGTGGGTGAAGACCCTTTAGCCTGTGGTGCCAGATAAGGCAGTGAACTGGCAGCATCATTAGCATGCCAGGCAAAATGCTTAGTGGCATTTTGTCTGTTTTTATGTACTGAGTTCAAATCCTGCTGAGACTCGACCCTGCCTTTCCTAAAACTACTGGCCTCATGCCAAAATTTGAAACCAATATAACCTATTCCAGAGCCCATGTCCCATTGCTAGAGCAGCAGATTCTACAAAAAATGGACACAAATTGAATCCCTAGCTTAAGAATAGATATATCACATGAAGATAACTACTGATAGCTGATCCAATGTTGTGTTAATCTTGATCACAACAGACATCCAAGATGAAGAAAATAGTCTAACAATCAGCATTAACAACTCAATTAAAATATATATAAATACCTAATAACATATATAGAGTAATGTATGAGTTGCTGGAATGCCCTGCATATGCCCCTTCAGATTATGACATCTTTGGACTGCTCAAGCATCCTTTACAAGGTCATTGATTTGCTACTGACAAAGTGCAAGTGGTGCATAAATGGCTGCTTGACCAGCAGAAAACCTTCTCTAATGGAACAAACAAGCTTGTGGACTGCTGGCAGAAGTGCATAGAAAAGCAAAGTGGCGATGTTGAAAAATGATGTAATTGTTCAACCACTGCTTTTGTTTTAATAAATTACAGAAAAAAAGAGGGCATATAATTTTTGACTTACCCTCGTGTTACATGTCAGTCTATGGACATGTATATTTTTGCTAAATGTTACACGTTTTTCAATGGTACATCTAATTTTTTAATTGTAAATATTAATATTACAAAGACATATGTATGCATTTCTTCTAAGTAATTTCAGTTTTAGGCATAAATAGAATATCAAATAAAACAAGAGAGGGGGATAATATGTAAAAAAAATTAGTATTCTAAAGTGAAAATGTTGACATTTTGTTCAATACATGTCAATGCGTGTTTATTGGTGTACACATTTAAACATATCAGTTATATAATAAGAGCATTAATTTCCACTTTCAAGTTCCAACATAACACTCAGATGGTTTTGTAGTAACTCCCATCGCAAGTTTCCACAGAGGCCACCACTTAATCCGCAAGACAAACACGAACAGTCTGGACATCAAACTAGAATGTAGTCTAAACAGAAACTATATCTTAGGTAAATAACCATGGTCACAGAAGAACAATGTATAGCACTGACCCAAATAAGGTTCTGACCTACCCATTATATTGATTCAGGAGTTGATGTTGATCATTCAATGAACAAGTTCCATACTATGTCGCTTTGTAAACATACCTAAACCAAGGCAATTCAACAACTTTAACTTCTCAACACTTACAACATTATCTTAAGAATGATCTCCAAACAATGATAAAGTATTTAGAAAAGCAAAGCTAATCTGTTATATCTTACATCCTTTCCCTTTTACTAGTTTCAGTCTTTGTACTGACAATACAAGGGCACTGCTTGCAAGCGTATAGTTGATTGTGGACCCCAGTGTTGACTTGTACTTATTCTATCAATTCTGAAGGAGGAAAGTGAATTCAAATTACAAGCCACAAAAAGAGAATTTTTAGTGATAAAAAAACTTTTAAAAATGAATTACAGAATCTTTAACGTATTCATTTCTAAATTTTCTAAGCATGAACTAAGATCCCTGATTAGCTGAATGTAGTTTTCAGACTTGTCGATAATCTCCAACTGTTTTTAGTTACTAGACTGCAGCAACACAGGAGCACTGTCTTGTCTTTAAAGGTTTAGTAGACTGTACAGGTCCCAGTACAGGGAGACTGGACCTCAGACGAATCAAAGGCAAAGTGTGGAATTTTAACTCAGACTATAGAGGGATGCAACTAAATATCACAAGGTATTTTTTTCTGATGCTCTACTGATCCTGCTATCCATCACCTTCATATACAAACATTAGCTCCAGTCGTACTAGTTAAAATGGTCATATACATAATATTCTACCTGAAAGGAATATGGGTGAAACTTGATAAATTTAAGTAATGCATTCATAAGACTGGGTTTATTTTGTAATTTTATATATTTAATTTATCTTAAGCCTGTATTAGTTTTCAGTAACGTTACACCCACCACCACCATCATCATGCTAGCAATTCTTAGCGGTTAAGTCAAGCTGCACTAATCAGATACCAAAACTATGTGATTTTGGACAACTACTAAATTATTTTCATCATGCATTTCTGAACAATATATTGAACAGGTTTTCATTTTTGTCCTCTGAAGACAATGGGGTTTTGAACTTTTGACCTTCTGACTCATGTATTTAATAAAATCACATACATTTTGAATTAAAAGAACTTCCACAAAATAAGGTGAAAAGAGCAATTCTTAATAACATGAATAGAAAATACTTCTGAAAGAGGTTGGCATGAATTGAGAAAGAATCAGTGTTTCACTGCTGTCCTGTTTTAAGCTTTAGGTTTTTTGAATAAATTTCTTGAAATACTTCAACATTCTCCTATTATCGCTATTTTAAAGAACACCAAGAAATATGAAAAGATTTTCATGGATACTTTTCTATAATATAATGGTGTGCGTAAGTGCACTGAAACAAATCAGCCTATAAAGACCTGCAACTACATAATGTATATGGGTGTATTCATATGGAATGCGAACTATATGCTGAGTAAGGAATGTGTTGCTGAATAGTATGTAGTGAAATATGCGACAACTGGGATAGAATGAGTCGAGTAATGTCCTCTAGTTGTGCAATGTGTTTTTTGCCTTTTTTTTTTTTAACCAGAAATATCAGAGTAGCTAGGTGTCAATATGCATTATATATATATATATATATATATATATATATATATATATAATGGAGAGAAGGAGAGAGTACAATCATGTTTGTACAATATAATGCTGCTGAAACATGTGAATTGATCAACAAAGGTACCAAGGGAAGAAATGTATCTGAGGGATACTGAAAAAAGAGGTGTGGGTGGGAGGCATCTATGTAACACTTTCGTAAACAATACAACTTGAGAGGAAAAAAAAAATGAATACATTTTCCCAGTTGGTATCGAACACCATCACATGCTGACCAAGCAAGTCAGTAATCTAACACCTACCCTTCATTCAGGTACATTGCTATTTTTGGATTCAGATGAAGTATACAGTTTATTTTAATATGGGTAGCATAGACAATCCATGTAAATTTTTTCCCAGAAACTTAGCAGCTAGAATTAGCCATATCAGAGTCCTTGCTTTTTAGGCTGTTGAATCTTTAACAATCTGAAATGGTTCTGAGTCAAAGGTCACATTTTTGAACCTACACTTCCTTTCACTAGTGATTGGCTTACTGAGGGGGAAAAACATTTATGTATTTTTGAGTAGTTATAACAATACATCATCAAACTTGGCCAAAGTCTCACAGAATGTGTTGTGAAAAACAATATAAATATTTAAATAGAGGTCGACAATAGAAGAGTTGAGAAAACATAAATAGTCAGGTCAGAACTGAGAACACAAGACATTATTTACAGAAGAAATGACACGGTTGGGACATGTGGAGAACTAGGGCACAACAAATATCTTTAAATCAAAATAGATATAAAACTAATGATTTGATTTACATTAAAATATATAAGGAACAAACAGAAAAGACATGAACCCTCCAAGTTGCAATGCCAGTAATTCAAAGAGAGCAAAAACAATGCTGAGATGATTAACAAATGCTTATGCCTGAGAAGACCCATTCAGCTAAGTAAAACTGAGGCCACAAAAACATGTTAATGTCCATGGCCCTGCACACAATCTGTCCCTGACAAACCTCTCCTGGACATCCCATCTTTCATCAATTGCTGTATTCCCCTTCCTTCTATCTCCCATTCTCCTTTTGCACCCCCATGAATCTACCTGTACACAATGTGTCCCTGCTGAATCTCTTCCCTACAACATACCCTCCAAACACCACTCTCTTCCATCTCCAACTCTACTTTCTTAGCTTCAAACCTACCCACCCATTCACCCTATCCAACACTTAGTTCCACTTCACTTGCCTCTGTAACATGAGTGTATGTCCTGTCATATCAACTCTTCTCTCTCCAATTGAGATAGATGGCTCTCCCCTACAGTAAGACACCTATTTCTATCCCTCTATTCATACTCTAACCCCTCATCACCAGACACAAAGCCACCTCCCTCATACTACACCTTGCTTTGTTGAAGGGTCTTGTCTTGCAAGTTACTTGGTGACCTCACTGCTGTTGGCACCAAGCATCCAGTACACACTGTAAAGTGGTTGGCATCAGGAAGGGCATCCAGTTGTAGAAACCATACCAAAGCAGACAGTAGAACTTGGTGGAGTCTTCTGGCTTGCCAGCTCCTGTCAAACTGGAAGACTTTGATATGTAATAAATGTGATGATGGATTCTCCTTTAGAGAATGACACACAAGCATCCTGTTGCTTGATCAACTGAATAACTTACTGAATTAGCAGGTGGCTGAGTATTCCAGAGAAACATGTATCCTTAACATAATTCTCAAGTAAAATCAGTCCAACACAAGTGTGACAATGTGAAACTTTTGAATTACAGGTAGTCTATTTACAGTCTGCTACAAAATATCCTTTGATCCATTTTCACTCACAAGCTTGGGTCAGCTTATGATGTGGTATCAAAAAGTTCACAGACTAGTTCTATATCATGCCAACAGATGGCAGCATACTGTTGTGTGCACAGCAAGAGCTAGCAGTGACCTTAATGAGGCAGTGTGCCGAGTGACATTGCTGTGTTTACTTCTTGAGTTGTGAAATTTGTGTTTTTGTGATCACTTGTGTGCTGTAGTCTGAAACTTTGTCATGGACAGGAACAAAGAACTAATGTGAAATCTTGCATTAAACTTGGGAAGTCTGCTACAGAGACAGTGAGCATGCTTCGGCAAGCTTACGGAGACGAGGTAATGAGTTGTGAGCAATGTTTTGAGTGGCATGGGCACTTCAAAAAGGAAAGAATGAGCAATGTTTTGAGTGGCATGGGCACTTCAAAAAGGAAAGAATGCCCCTGGAAGACAATGAGCAATCTGGAAGACCTATCATAAGAGTCACCATTGGAAATGTGGTATTGTGCATCGAGAATTTGTCCCTTAGAACCAGACCATCAATTGCGAGTTCTACTATGACATTTTAAAGTGTTTGAGGGGGGACATTTAGTGAAAGCAACCGGATCCACAGAGCACAAAGACTCAGATTCTTCACGGTCACAATGCATCCTGTCATGGAGATCTCCTCACTTGAGAGTTTCTCACCAAAAACAGCATAGTATCAGTTTCACACCAACCTTATTCTCCAGATTTAGCACCTGCTGACTTCCATCTCCTCCCCAAGATGAAAATGCAGCTCAATGGTTGCCATTTTAACACTTATCGAGATCCAGAGTGAATTGCATAAAGTCCTTGTCTCATTTACAGAAAATAACTTCTATACTGGATTCCAAAAGTGGCAGAAGTGCCCAGACTGGTGTATGCTGTGCAAGGTGACTATTTCGAAGTTGATGTTAAAACTTAGGCAAATAAGTTATTTTTTATTGAATGTAACTAGTTTGGGAACCTTTCGATATCATCTCGTAAGCATAACTCTTTCGTTGCCATATATCTCTTGAAATACACTACTTTTGTTCCATTTTTATTTTGAAAATAACAAAGAATTCAGTAAAATAATTTTGTCATTATTAAGCTGGTGTTTGCAACATAAATTAACATGAAATTTTGATGGAAGGTTTTAACTTAGATTACTTTAAAACAGGAAGTTTGTACCATACGACCAAGGGTTGCCTTGGGTAGGATGGTATCAAAAGGTTAACAAAAAAGTCCAACATGCCATGCAGTGGAACCAAATCAAGACCATGTCATTGTGAAACAAACTTCTTAACTACATGCCATACCTCTGCCTATATATATGAATACACATGCAAGCATATAAACATACACACCACATATTTATATAGAATATATTTTATGAGAAATAAAGACTAACAAAATACATTTTGATGAACTCATTTGGAGTAGCCATATTTTCTTCATAGCAAGAATCTGCCCCCCTCACCCCACTCCCAGCTGTGAGGACTTTTCCCTTTTCTTGTTTTTCCTTGCCATGCATGTTCCTTGGTGACTCTACCAGTGTTGGTGGTACAAAAAAAAAAAAAAAGCACCCAGTACACATTGTAAAGTGGTTGGTGTTAGGAAAGGTATCTAACCATAGAAACCAGTCACACCATCCATCCAAAGCCAGGATGTAAAGCAGACATTAGACACTCAAGACTGCACACTTTAGATTCTTTCTATTCCAAGTGTTTGAGCCATATTCTTATGAACAACTACAAGATCTTTCTCATACACACACACAGGTATATACTTACATAAACATACCATACACTTGTTCAAATACAAAAGCTACAAGAAGCTATCTTAATGGCTTCCTATACGGCTCTTATTGAAAGAAGCCAATCATTTTTGGAAGATAGCTGATTGAAATGCAATATAAATGGTCTGCATGAGCTTCTGGACACAATGGTTCCAGTGTTCTCAATGTAAAATCCATTAAAGGAACTGGCTGAAAGCAAATTGGTAGTCAGTGGTTGAATCATCAACACCTCAACAAGAAAAAAGTTGTAGGATGAGTTTTTATAGTCTTAGGAAGATGAACATTGTTAATGTTAGTTTATTCTGTATGCATGGGTGTATGAGGTATTGTAGATTAGGGTGTTGTAAGACTTATAGTTAAGGTGAAATCTGAAAAGGTTGAGGATGGCATAATGAAGAAATGTACGGGGAATGAGCAAATTTTATATGGAAGTGGCTGTCAAAGAGAAACAAAGCAAGGGAAGAAACAAATAAAGAAGTGAATGTAATGATAGGTTTGAATGGAAGCTTTGAATGCTAGTTGTGAAAATGAACGTGTTTTAAGTAGCAACAGAAAAGAACACAGCATGACAATAAGTACAAGATTGAAGGTTTACAGTAGCCATGAAAAGCATATGGCTTTCTGGTATATCTAATCTAAGGTGCCAATAACTGATGGTGCACTAAACCAGATATGAGAACAACCCTCCAGTGTTGGGGTATATTTGTGCTTCGTTGAGTCAACTGTTGCTCAGAACTGAAATTATCCTCGAAATAAGTCGTGACATTTTTATAAGGCAGGTGAACAATGAATGTGCATGTGGTCTAGTTACATTTCAATAACTTACACTTACAACAAACTGACAGCTACTAACCAGTGTAGGGGGTGTAGGGTTAATGATCAAACCACTCAGAGATATAGGGAAATTGCTATCTCCATGTTACACAGACTACATATATGTTTGAATCACTTTAAAAATCAGTTAATGTAATTTATCACACGTGTGATGTTGTGTCTGAACTTGATACATGGGGTAGGGGGTGGGGTGACAAGGAAGTTCAAGAAATGTTAAGCCAGAAATAAAATGAATTTTATCTGTTGAATTTGAGATTAAACAAGCTGAGATAAATTTGGTATTTCTTACGAAGGAGAAAAAAATTCTTTTTAAATTGTCATGCCAGGGATGTAAATGAAAGTAAAACGTCCTTGGTTATTGACTGCAGACAAAGTCGAGTTAGTGCGAAATAAAACATGGAATGAATATTGTACGAGTATGCTTGTATGAGTTTCTTTTATTCTAACATACATATAACTGGACAGAACTAGTCCAACAGAATTTCAACAAGTTTTCTACACTAATACAATTTTGGAAGATTTGGATTTGAATAACTTTTAAACCAAACAGATTTGCAGTTGGGAGCCTTCCCTACAGTTAAATTTTCTATGAAGTGGAGATGGCAACTACTCTCAGTTAAGCAAACTGTGGCAAACAGAATAGGTACTACATGATTTCAGTAAAATTCAAGGAACTTCTGGACAAATTTCGAGCAACTTAATATTATAGTTACTAACTCCAGCATAGAAAGAAGAAAAAATAGGAAGATAAAGATTCTGACAGCTTAGTCTTTTTATTTAAGTTACATCACAGTGAAAGCAACAAATCTACCAGACCAAGTTTTTCGAGTAGCTAATAATCAAACAATAGAATGGGCTCGAAGTCTCTAACAACATAACCTCTCAGGGTTGATGATTATGCTACACCATGCTCCAACTATATTTCTTTACTGAGTGGTAAGCTCAACATACTGCCCAGTTTAACAGCATCTCCTGATCCACAAGTGACTTTTAGTAGAGTTCACTGTTTGAAGGATTTGAATTTAGGGGATATCACATTCTTGCAACAAGTCACCATCCACTGCATTTTCTTATGCCTTGTATGAATAGTTAGAGAGAACAGGTTGAAAAGGTTTTCCAGCAGAGGTCACTGCCAGATATTACAAAGGCCTTGAGCTGTAGATAAAGCCTTGGGATGTTACCCAACTGACTGGAACATGATCTCGTATCTTATTCTCTCTGTTTTTGACTGATGCCAAGCAAGCACAAGATTTTGATGTTGAAGCCAATGACAACAAACAAAGCTACAAACAGGAATCCAAGGATTCAACCATACCTGGCAGTGAAACTTCTTCACCAAACTGCTTGCCTTGGATCAAAAGCTTTCTGTAAAAGTGCAGCATGTGCCAGTGGCGCTCTCTCTCACTGACTAACACTATCAACTTTTGGTGCATCCTGCAAACAAGTGCCATTTAATGCAATGTATAAACATCTATTTTCACAGACTTTGAAAGCACTCTCCTATGGAATCATGCCAATTCAAGCTGAAACCATTATATCACTTTGCTAGGGTTGTTCCATAGGTCCAGAATATTTAGATTAGGTTTTAACTCTTCAGTGGGGACATCATGTCAACTGTCATTGTGATCAGGTGATTACAATTCGGCTGGGATAATTATTTAGTACAGAGCAAAAACTAGAACAATTGCACCAAAGTTCATGTTTTCTGTAGTATCCATTCTTCCTTATTGATCATAGGTTGGTCCAGTGGTGGGCAGCCACCTAACAACGCCATTTGTCAAATAGTGAAGTAGTTTCATTGTTATCTCTGGGGTTTTAATCATTGACAAATTTCTAAACTGGATGAAATTTTTGTTGAATTTCGTCAAGAATAGACTTCATTTCTCATCTGTAGTCTTGAATTGAAGATAGATGGTGATATGGTTAACTTTTATTGCAAAGTCAGAAGGTATGAGAGAGTAATTATACTTTCAGCATTTTTAGCTCATGTTACAAATGGCCTTCAGCTACCATCAATATATACATAATAATAGGCTACATGTTTTTGTATATATACTTTATTTTCTGAGTAACACTTTAGCATTTGAAGCTGTTGAATTTATTCCACTTTATAAAATTTACACCTAAATTATTTGACACAAGCTGGAGTTGTTCTGTTGATTTTTTGCTGTCTCATAATGCTTAATAAAACAGTTTGAAGCTTTCTAAATTATCCAACAGCATTTCAACTTAATTTACTCTAACAGCGTCTATTTAGTTGTTCTGTTTGTCTTTTGTATTTGGAAGTTCTTAATGCTTAACTAATGTTTTAGTAGTTATAAATTTTGATGATTTGCCATGCATTGCAACATTTATAAGAGATTTCTTCATCATTATTGTAACCCAAACAGTTCTTTTGAGGTAAGTTGCAGCCACACTGTAGAACTTGCATTTGATTTGATTTGATTTTTTCCATTAAGACCATAAAAATCTTACTAAATTTTCAAAAGGTCTCCACTTACTTGCCGGAGTTGCTCTGCTTATTTTTTGTATACAAAAGTCCATTCTATCCTCATTGTCTCATAATATTTTAATGTTCATAAATTCAGATGGTTTGCCTGACACCACAACAACCATAAGAAATTTTGATGCTACTTTAGCATGTAGTCTACTGCAGTATCTGTAATCTACACCATGAAATGACTATCAGCCTCATGTTTACACAAGAAATGTTGTTCTTCATGAACTTCTGCAGTGAATCATACCAGAATAGTATTTTGGGAGTGATAAATATAATTTGCATATTTCCCTGTTATTTTTGCACATATATTTACTTCCGCATCCTCTATCAACTTCCACCAGGTACTAGAGTTTTATTATGATCTTGTCTCTACCAGCATACAGCCACAATCACCATCTACATTGAGAAACACTTGCACATATACAGACGATATACAACTCAAAGTTTCATAGTTGCTATAAAAGCTAGACCTCACAATCACTGACAATTTTTCTGGACACTTACACCCCAACAATATAACAAATCAACAATCCCAAAACTGGCCTTTCTCTTCAGGGTCAGAATGCACTTCAACTGTGAATGGTTGCTACATCTCTACAAAATCTAAAGGAGACACAGTGAAATACAGTTTTTATATCTAAGATAATGCTCCTATTGCTGCACACACATCCAAAACTGCATCTAAAATAATGTCACTAGATTCATTGGTAAGGAGTTGTTCATCAGCACACTCCAACTTTTGGCCCAAAGATATGCAGTTTCCTTACTGCCTTTTCAACTGGTTCTATAGTGGCCTTTGTACTTTGAAACTGGTTGGTTTTGCTAGTTCCACACAACTCACTTGTATCTGCTCCTCTTGATGCCTACATTTTCTACCCAACCAAAGTTCTGCACTAACTCCCCCTTTTTTAAATCCTTTCAAGACATCAACCCTCTAAAATTCTCTCTTTGCATATGTTTCTCTTATCAATTAGCAGTTTAAGAACATCTACCACATTGAATACACTGGTCTTTAAAGGCCTCTAAATCAAGCCCCTTCCTTCATACCAAGCCGAGAGAGAGAGAAAGAGTGACCTGCTATGCAGACACTTGATCTTTTAGAAACAGCAGCCAATATGAATCATACCCTGCCAATGGAATTTGTGGTGTACAAAATGATGCTGTGATCATGACTACCTACAATTTTATCATGCTCCTGTTTTATTTCCAAAGCCTAGATTCATTCCTGAACAATGAATTTCACCAGAGTAGTTAATTAACAGTGATACATATACCAGAGCATTAACCCTCAAATTACACTAAACTAATTTGTGAAGCACAAAATATCTGAACAGAGAATACCAGTTCACTCTCAGCTCATATGAAACAGTTCTATTTGGTTTGTCTTACTAATCACTATAGCTGAAAAAAGTATGAAAGACCTAATTCAACAGTTATTTTAATGCAAGCATAAAACTATAGCTGGATAATCAACTCTTCTGTCACTACTCATAAATTCATACATACATGAATGCAGGCATGGCCTTGTGGTTAAGAACTTTGCTTTGTAGCTATGTGGTTTTCGATTTGATTCCACTGTGCAGTACAGTATTTTTTACAGATTGATCAAAGTCTTGTGAGTGAAATTTGGTAGGCAGAAATTGTGTGGAAGCCCGTCAAAGGAAGCACCGTTTTTGGGTAGTGGGTTTAATTCACAGACCAGTTCAACACCACAACCCTTGGCCCTTGGGTGTCCTTGGTGGAGTTCACTGCTGCAAATATTTGAGTTATGTTCCACAACTGAAGATAACTTCCTCCCTTTCTGCCACCCGCCAATATCACAGTCTTTGAAAAAAGTTACGAACACAGCCCTTCCACCTCAGACTAAAATGAAAAGAAAAGAGAGAGAAAAAGATTGCGTAGGGTGGTTTTTGGACACACTGCTAGATGAAAACCAAGACCTGTCAAAGAGTGGATGAAATAGAAGCACCAACAGTCATTCAACTATATATGCAGGAGGACTAAGAAATTTCTGGATTGGTACCCAGGCATACATCTAGCCTACCAGGGTAGGTTGGACTCTAAGCTGTGGCAAAGACAACTAACCCAGGAGAAGGAGAATGCTAATAGAAAAGATTGAGGTATGCTGCTCATTGAGTTTGGGACAACATTTGCACCAACTTTCTACCGCCAGTGGCTGACCCTGTACAAGTCTTCATTATTTAAACCAAACCATCTGCATGGTTAGACTAATAGCTAGGCTGTTGGATCTTCATACATAGAGATTGACAGGAGAATCTACCTACCTATATATATATATATATATATATACACACACACACACAGAGTGGTCCATAATGATGGGATGTATTTTAAATGCTAGAATCTTTAAAATGTGTCCCATCATTATGGTCCACCCCGTATGTGTGTGTGTGTGTGCATATATATATATATATGTATGTATTACTCATTTACTTGTGTCGGGCTGCAACCATGCTAGGGTACCGTCTTGAAGGATTTAGTCAATCAAATTGATTTCAGGACTTATTTAAAATTTGATACTCATTCTATCAGTCTCCTTTTGCCAAAACCATGTAACTATAAAACAGACTTCACAACAACACAGCCATACATTATATGTGTGTGTGTGTGTGTGTATCATGTATATATAAGGTTGTGTGTTTATGTATGTATATATACACGCACACACATCAGCGTATGTTTACCAGAGTGTCAAATGCAAGTACTGAATGTGATCAACTAGCTCTTAAAGTTGTACCCAAAACAGCAGCAGTCAAATAAATCCAACCATTGAAAGAATAAACTGGAGTCATAACTATACTCAAATTACTTTCATTGTATAACAATGGTTATTCAAAATAAATAAAAGTGTCATAGCTAAGGTTATATGAGGATTTATTGTTATTGGTTTTTAAATAGGTAGATTTCAGAAAGGAACAATTTTGCTCCATGTTGCAATTAGCTCACTCTCAAAATGCAAAATGTTGAAGCCTCTAGAAAAAATTGTGATGACTGAGTTTATGCTGAAATAGATGCAAGAAACCTGAAGATGTAAAGAGTGTGACAGTATTGATAAGAATTATCTCACCTAATTAAACCCTTTAATGTAGATAAAATTACTGATGGGCAAAGTCTTGTAACAGAGGCAAATTTGTTGTATTCAATAACAGCAGCGAGTAATTGTTGAATGTGTATCTTTAGCCAGATGTATTTCAGATCTGGGAGTAACTAACTATCAGATATATTCTGCTTCAGTATAGTCATGCAATAGTGGTTATCTGTGTGCACGGAAAGGAAGTTGCACCTAATTTACCATCTGCTTTTATATTATTGAAGTCTCATGTTGAAGCATATAATACGGATTCAGATTCCTTATTGTGATATGTATTTAGGTTTTGTGCTTGACTGAATCAGAATTAGGCCATTTCAAAACAGTTTTTTTAGGATGTCACTGATAAGTGTAGGTGTTTATTAGTGGATGAACCTGAAACACCTGAGATCAAGGCTCTGTTAGAATAGCAAAATGTTGACCACATAATGAAATATACCCAGTCCATGCCTTAAAGTGGCTGGCAATAGAAAGGACATCTCTCTGCAAGAACCATGCCAAAAATCATGGCAACAAACATTGGAGACTGTTTCTATTGTGTGTATCAAATGAAGAAAAGCAACATGTATAGAGAAACTGTATGGGAACATACCTGTCCAATCCACATCAACATGAGAAAATAGGTATACAATAATAAATGTAGGCTGGAACAGACTAGTTATACAGTGCTACTTATGTGTCTAAGTGGTTTCCAAACAAAGTTAGCAGGTTTGGTTTTAGTATGGATGACAATACTCAAAAGAACAGTTATTTGACAATTCTAAAACTTGTAATGACTTGCTTAATTCATCTACAAAATACTATCAATTATCCTTGCCCAGAAAAAAGAAATTCAAAGAGAAATACAAGCTGTATTATGAAATATTTAAATTTATATATGAAACTAAACAAGCTAAATCTGATACAAGAGTGTTTAGTGAAGTACTCAAGATTCAGCAATTAGATTTTTATTTTGAACAGATGTTTTCAGTTTTGGGATTTGATAGCTTAACACTTGAATTTAAGTCCAGTTGTCATAAATAACATTAGTTAATACAAAAATTAACCACTAGATGTTCATTCAAAACTGACCAAAAAGATATTTTCATAAACTCAAATGAAAAATGACAGGTTGATGTGTTGTGGCTGTTAATTAAAGACAATCAGTGATCAGAAGTCTATTAAAGCATTCACCACTATTTTTTTTTCTTTTTGCATTGGTTTGGTCTGGAGGAAGGTGTTGTGCCCATGGCATTCATAGGCCCACCATGACCAGTGAGAATAATGCAGTTAGTTGCACACCAGATAAGTTTCTTAAGTACCACTTATTACTATAGTTAATGAAGTACTCCTCACTGCAGTTAATAAATTATCACTAACCACTACAGTTACCAGCATTCAAGATCTAAAACCACTGCAATATGTGGATTCCCCAATAACATTTCCAACAACATTCTATAAATACTTCTTCAAATACAGTGAAAACGTGCACGAATATGACCAGTGATATATAGCTAATCCAGAGACCAAAGAAATAGTTTATAATGATGAACAATAGAGTTATAGAAGTTGGATTGATACTCCGTCCTCAAACCATGTTAATTAGAATAAACAGTAAATTGCTATCACTGGAGGAGGTTTTATAGTGAATGGAAATTAAATCTCGGCTATTTCAGTGCAGTGAAAATATTTGGAAAAATGTGTGTGTGTGTGTGTGTATATATATATATATATATATATATATATATATATATATATATATGACACACAAACATATGAATGAAACTTAATTTCAGTTTGGGTATGCCAAATGCAGAGATGAAAAGAAAAAAGCAACAATAAATAAATAAATAAAACACAATGCAATTGGTAATACTGAAAAATGGAGCAGAAAGAATGTATGTATGATTAAAAATCAGAACTGAAGTAAAAAGAAAAGAATGAAAGAAGAAAAAAAAAAGAAGGAAAACTAGCAAACATTTTATAGACCATATGTTGCAGTTTTGAATACACAAGATAATGAATAAGAGTGGGAGATGAAATGTTGCAGATTGTAAGCTGTAGAATTGTGGAAGTGATGTTGGGAAAATAGAAGTTGCTATCAAAATACAGAGAGGTAGCATTGTACAATATATATGGAAAAGCATTATGTAAATAATGAAACCAATTAGTGCACAACAGATGCAGAGGCATCTCAACAAATACACATTGTATAAGCAGTACAAGTATTGGACTGCAACAATGGATCATTGGAGTGTAGATGACAGCTAGAAAATAGACTGAATGCAAGAAGAGAATGCAATTTTATCTTTATTAACTCCAAAAGGATGTGTTGTTAAAAATCTTATAAATTATAATGAAGACCTATCACTGAAAGACTGTCTGCAATGATTTCAATAAAATCCACTGAAAATAATTACATGATGAAATGTCTGATTACTGCAAAACAACAAATAATATTTGCAGCCGAGGAAACTGTATTGATATTGACATGTCATAAAATGAATGAGAACTAAACGAGTGAATATTGCAAGTTCGGGTTAAACTAGAACAGAGGCGGATAAGACAAAGTTAGATCGAAAGCTGACCTAAAAGATAAAAGGAAGGGAGATAACTAAGGATAAAGGATGAAGAGCAATGAACATAGCCATAAGCTGTTAGACAAAAGCACGAAAACAATTGAGAACTAGTCAAAATACTATATATATATATATGTGTGTGTGTGTGTGTATTCGGAATGAAGCAGTAGTGAATTTCTGATACTGTTCTCACGTAAAGAGCACACTACTGACATTCTTCAAAAACTTAGCAACGATGAGAAATGTACGCATGAAAATGAAATGAAATAAAGACGGGTGGGTAGCAGATTTATTTATGATGGAAAATTGATCAACGCAACGGGTGGAATTCAAAATTTTGCAACAGAAATCTGTCAAATTCTGTACCAAATACTATAAGAGTTATTAAGGAAGCGGCGCAATCAATATCATTTTAAAATTCAAAATGAAGCCGTAGATATGTGGCAAATTGATTAATATTTTAACAGCAGTTTATCCAAGCACTACAACTATTTTTCTTTGGAAATCAATTCTAAGATTTAGAAAGAAAATATCGCAATGGAATTGCTCTGATCACATTCAGATGTATTGCTTGAAGATAGTGAAGCCCATTGAGCAAATTGAAACAGCTGCAAACCAAACAAAATTAAACGAATGAGCTTCGAATAATTCAAGATACATTAAAATCAACACCGAGAGAGTCTCTACATGATACCTCGACCTGCTAGAAATAACAGCCAAATCTCTTTCAATTAAGACTTTTGTTCTAACCACACCCCTAAAAAGGCGGGATGGTGATGACTGGAATGCTTTTTGATCACGTATCTGCTAGAACAAGGTTGACCCATGTCTAAACACATGGACATACAAATTAGTCAATTAGTCCATTCATAATAGATTCTCAGCTGAGATTGGTCTTGAGGAATGTTTCAGGGATGCATATATATACTTGCGATATCTAGATGATTTATACAAGTGTAGGGTAAAAAAACAACAAAAAACCTAAAGAATGTCAGCAAAGATCATTGAAGAGAACATGCAAAATATTGGACAAATCTAACATATTTTACTCGCCTTACTAAATATTACATACAACGCCCCACCCCATTAATTTCACACACACACATATGTACTTGGTATTTTGGTAGTGGCAAGGAGAAAACAATCCAAGCATAGATCAACGACAATGTGTGTCATATAATCGATAGAAGAATTATTAAAAAATACTGACACAAATAAGTTGGGCTAATAAAACAAACTTGCATTAAGAGTTAAATAATTAATTAAGCATTAGCGTTAATTAGAGGTCATGCATCCGGGACAAATAACAGATAATGATGTATCGACATAAAAAAAAAATCTGTGACAAATTAATTATAATTATCACCCGCTTAAAGTTTAACTGGCAACTTTTCTTCTCTATAAACTTTCGGTTACACACAAAACTGGTCCTCACATACATACATACATACATACACAATATAAACTTACTCCAATGAAAACGAGTTGAAACTTAAGAAAATTTCAGCTCAAATCATTCGTGTTTATTGAGACAAAATTATAGCTTTTAAAATAAGGTTGTACCTCAAGTGACCATTCATTTAATTATACCGCATATTAAAACGATCAATTTAATAAGACTGCACCATAAAATCATTTTAATTAGTGTGTATCTATACTAACAACAACAACAAACCAGTGTCAAAAGTTCAGCTAATAGATACCGATAGATATGTAACATTACTTAGAAGTAACATTTCAGAAAACACACCCAAATTGCAATGACTACTGAAGCAATTTATGTAAGATTTTGGGAAAGGCTGCGAGAAAATATTTCAAATTCAGATGCTGTTAGTTAATTTGCTACACTGTTTAATAACATTTCAAATTATTCTCCAGGAAGAAATATCTCGTAGTAATTCATCTTTATATCCGAGATTTTAAATAGCTAAACTACGTTGGTTGGCACGTTTCATACAATATCCGAGTTAACAAACTATTTTAGAAATCTACCATCATTACTATTATTAAACGAGATAAAGTGATAAGGTTTTTTTAAAATTCTGACTCAGACGGAAAAGATCCATATATATATATATATATATATATATATATATATATATATAACAGCTTATTTTTCAGATTTATTGTTTGCTCGAAATATTTAAATCGAGAAAGGATTCTATTATTAAATCTAGTACAACTGAATATAGCCTCGTAATGAACCTTTCAGAAATATGAACATAAATTTAGGTTCAAAGCTTAATTTACTTCTACCTAATTTGTCTGACATTGTCGTAGGCGGAATGGACATAAACACATACTGTGACAATTCATTCTATATACAAAAGAAATGTTTTTATCTTCTCTCAATGCGTATGCTTTTGTTGATAAGAATTCGAAACTAAAGCAATACCTACTTTGGAGAATTGGGGTTAAGAAAAAAGTCTCTTTTTTACCCAATAATAATAGTAATAGTTTCAAATTTTAGCACAAGCCCTGCAATTTTAAGGGAGGGGCTAAGTCGATTACACTAATCCCCAGTGTTCAACATTTTTTGTGCTTATTTTATAATAAAGAATCATAACAAATATCACATAACCGTTTAAGATTTCTTTGTATATTTTTATGCTTGTGGAAGTTTGCCCTCTGTAGATATGTTTAAATGTATCAATAAAAAAAAAAGAGAGAGAAAAAGGAATGTCAACGAAATTGGCATGGAGTTTCCAGTATCATTCATTATTTATGAAACAGCTGAGAAAGGAACGGTACACACATCCGACACTTAAAAGAGGATAAAGAAAAACCCGGCACTAAATTAAATAATCTTATATCACATGGAATTTATCAGAGAGGGAGAGAGAGAGAAAGGCGATATGGTGGTAGCTTAGCATATTTTTAGTGTTAATAACCTAGAAACTAATTTCTTTTGCTCTAACAATTGCAATATAGTATTTCACACGGAAATAATATTTTTTTTTTTCTTCTTTAGACGATTTTCAAAATTTTCTTATTATTTTTGCAAAAATAGCAAGAGGGACGTATTTGTAATCTGAAATAGCAATATGACACTTCGTTTCTAGATAATAAAACCCCGCATAATCACGAGGGTGAGAAAAAAAAAAAAAAGAGTTTCTTTATAGACACAGTTATGAAGAGTAGTGTGGTTTGGTTTGAAAAGTCATTGGAGGCGAGGGTTCGATTCGAAGGAGTTGTTTGTTCTGTTGTCGTCGTCAAGTGGGTGTGAAAGTTGATTTGCACTGAGTCAGCCAGTCTGTTGTTAGTGTTGGCACCCACCAACTTAATATCAGCTTGCCATATGGTTTCCACAGCGCTGTTTATATGCCAAATGTCGCTCCCTAAATGACTACGTACTCAGAAGTTCCCTAAACTGTCAGAATGTGTGTGTGAGCGCGCGCGCGACGGATATGATGTAGGACAACAAGAACAAAAACTGTTTCGATAAAAAAGAAAAAAAAAAAAACGATATGAAAATAAAATTCAATTTCCCCTTTTTTTTTAAAAAAGTATATACAATATCAAACAACATAAAAATTTGCATAATGAAAATAAAAATCCCAACATGTTTGGTGTTACTTATATAACAAACATCAACAAAATCAATCTAATTCTAATTTACGCTTTGTCAAAAAAAAAAAAAAAATGTTAGTGAGGCAGTGTTTTATTTGTAGGTGTGTGTGTGTGTAATAAACTAACAAATCGTTACACTTAGTTAATTAACCCTCTCCCATCTTGTAACACACATACAATATCTATATATATATATATATATAGATATATATATATATTTGGTTTCGTGACGTTTAAGTCGTTACGCACAATACACACACACGTATATTAAAATATATATATATATATATATATATATATATATATATATATATATATAATCCAGGGATGTTTAATGCCGAAACTACTGGCCTGCAATTCAGAGAAGGAAGTAGGTAGTACTGTTTGCGAATAGACATATGTGATGAGATGGACAATAAAATGTAAAGGGTCAAAACTGTAACAATGGAATTAACCATTAAAACAAATTATTATTGAGAGCGATGCAGGTGGAGAAGACAGTTAAAAAAGGAAAAAAAAAAAAATAGCGTTTAGAGGTGGTAATTAGTTCGTTGCTACATAGTTTGAGTTCGATTCCCGCCGGGGATGAGCGAATCTTTTTTTTCTTTTTTTATCTTCCTTTCTGACTGACTACATCCATGAAATAAATACGAGTTAGATGATATTGAAAGCAGGGTTGATTCAATCGATTGTAATTCTTTACGAAAAGAACAAAATGTGAAGAAGAGAAAAAAAATGTAGTCTTGTAGCTTCATAATACAAATAAAATGATTTTCCTCCACACCAACAGTAAAACATCATCATTTACTTACCTCGGGAAAGCATCAAAAAACCAAGTGCGTTTTGTATCCGGAAAAGCCAAACGTACACCAGAGGTAAGAGGCGAATGTAGGATAACAGCTCCAACTTCAAATCTTGAAGCGAGATCCACAGTAGGAACTGTACCTATACTTTGTCCGTACAAAATGACATTTTGTGGACTGATGCCATAACGAGTCCGCAGGGCTTGTAAAGCCGCATCAATATCCGAATAAAGATTTTTCTCCGAAGGTTTTCCTGAGCTAGCTCCATAGCCGGAATAATCGTAACTAAAGATATTACAGTTGATTCTAGATCCGAGTCCGATATAAAAACTACTCATTTGTCCTAAATCGACTGCATTTCCGTGGCTGAAAAGGAGAGTGAAACGAGCGTTGGGTGAACATCGAACAAACATACATGAGATTCTGTTTCCCCGTGTAGTTCTCGTCATGAATACTTCGATACAATCCAGTTCTTTTTGCGAATACTGCCACTCTGCTCTTTCTGTCAGATGCAAACTGTACCGTGAGCCTGTTTGGTCCGATACAAGAGAATATGTCGGTTCTGGAGGCAGAAACGCCAGTTTGGCAGCGATACGGGAGGGACATGGCGGACAGCAAAAAAGACAACAAAGCTCGCTGAGAGAGAGGCCGTTCATACCTTAGGTTTGGGGCCTAAGCAAATGGTAAAAAAAAAAAAAAAATGAACAAACCAGGCTGTTGAGTACAGACTAAGCAGGCACACAGCCACTTTTAAGACAACCACGACAACGTAATGTAGAACATTCAATTCACAAAGTATTCCTAGACATGAGACGTATTCAACTGGAAGCGAGTAAGACGACTATTCAATATGACGTCACATGCCATCGACGGGAAAACGAGTTCGACTGCATATCTCCCAAATCCACATCCGGTATTTCCTAATAGTCAAAAAGAAAAAAAACAACAGGTTTTTATCAAAATAAAATAATTAGTGAAATATTACGAAAGAAAGATAGAATAAAAATATCAAAGCGAATTCGTGATGTTAAATTAAGAATATTCTTTAAAAAAAAAAAAATATTTCCGGGCTACTTGTGCATCACGTCACTTCCGTAATGTAGTGTCCATTAGGGGAAGCACATGGTAAATCTTGGCTCCAGATTCTTTTACAAAAATAACAACAAAAATTTAAGATGAGTTCACAGAAAGGTAATGTGAAGAAAGCTGGCCCACCCCGTCACAGAAACAACACAGCTTTTAGAAATAATTTACACGATAACAGTATCAAACAGAAAATGATAAATTCTTTGGAAATTACTGGATTGTGTGATTCGTGTACTAGAGTGATTGAATGGAAAATAAAATATAAAAAGTACAAACCTCTCACAAATCCTAAAACTTGGTAAGCACAATTCTCGTAACTTTACGTCTTTTATTCTTCGTATTTAAATTTGTGAATTTGCATCTATTTCTCTTCTCTTTCATTAAATTCAATCAAATTTCTAAAAATATTTCACTGCTTTTGAAATTGTTGAAAATTGCAGCAATAGTCGACTCCGACTTTCATTTCCATAAGAGCACCAATAAGAATATTGTAATATATTCAAATGATCGTATATTATCCCTGAGTGAGACATTTTAGTTTACACACCTTTTCGACCAAATATGACTCTTCCCACAGAGACAGCCACTAGGAATTTTAACTGAGAAATGCCATGTGTACACTAAGCATTCCGTATTCTTTAAAAAGCATCGGTCGATGAATTAACTACCACTTAAGCACGGGGTTATTGTAAACGACTATTTTATATATAAGTATAAGGCTTATTATAGGCTTTATGCCTATAATAGAAAATATTACTACTCTAATAAGTTAGACAAACAATCGAAAAGAGCTTCCATTAACAATAGTTTCGCAGCCAAAATCTAAATACGAATATGAACTAGATTATTCTGATGTAGCCTTTGTTATCTCTCCAATAACGACTGTCACCTTCTTGGGTTAACAAACCGTTTACGAGCCAACGTGATCGATCTATTAGAAATAACGGTAAATTTATGGTTTCACACCAGACTCGATTTCGGCACTAAATCGTTTTTTTTCCCGCACGTGTGGTGTCAACAAAATTTTCTTCGTGGTTTATCATGTAACGTTGATAACCCAATGTTTGTATATCTTTCTAAGCCTCCCATGAATCACTAGATAACTGAGCCAGGTTTGATGTATTTTTGAATTAGTGGCAACCACGTCGCTTTGTCACGCTTCTGACCAGTCGGAAGAACAACAAAGCGACATTTGGTGTGTGAAACTATAAATTTACCGAAATAACAGCCAAATCTCCATATCCGACTGTCTTAAAAATGAACACATTGTGGGTCTGTATGTATTGTGTCTAAACATGACAAGACTGACTCTTCGATAATGAAGCAACAGGTGATCTGATTTGCTAGAAATAGTCACACCCCCCTCACAAACTGCTCCCCGACGCATTACTTAAGGAAAGATACATGGAATAATGGGCACCCATATAATTATAAAAGACTGGGTGATCACGGATAGAATGCCTTTGGTTATAGGTCTGCTCGATTAGGCTTCATTTGGGGTTAAATAACAGCCCTTTAATAAATGCTTTCAAGTCTAGAAGGAGGCGATATTCTGACAATATATATAACCTATACCTCCAAATGATTGCTCGATCGTTTAGAAATAGCAGTCAACTCTTCCTCAAATCACAAACCACTGTTCCAAACAAGACAGGATGCATTGGATAGTAGGAGCATTAAGTCTTAACAAAAAGGAAGACAGGTTTGTCATGGTTGGAATACCTTTCATTGATCAGCTCGACCAAAGGCAATCCAGGAGCGAAAATAAATATTAACAGCGTCACATAAGAAAGGTGTTCATCCGGAGACAACTACACGTCTAATATTACATATTCTCTGCATTTGTTTATAAACATAGCATATTATTTACTATTACTTAGGTTGAAAGTGATTGTTTGGTAGAATTTAAGTCCTGCTGTGTAGCACCTTAAGCAAGTGTCTTCTACTATAACCTCGGGTCGACCAAAGCCTTGTAACTGGATCTGGTAGAGGGAAACTGAAAAAAGCTCATCATATATACATGTGTGTGTGTTTGTCCTCCCAGCACTACTTGATAACATGTGTTGGTGTGTTATTTACATACCTGTGCAACAAAAGAGATTGACTAAAATTCTTCAAGGCATGACAGCAGTCTAATGACTGAAACAATTAAGAGATAAGACAAAAAAAAAAAAAGATAACCTAAAGATGTGAGGACAGCACCTTTTTGCAGTTTTCGTTTTGGCTCTACTTTTAGACTTCGAGGTCAGCTTTGTCTTTTACCCTTCCGGGTTCGATGACCTCGACTAATCCCCTTCTTTTTTTAATTTGATGGCCTTTTGCCTGGTTGACATTTATTTTATTATGTGTTTTCATGTATAAAGTATAAAGTAGTTTTTTGATTACATTGCAGTTTATTGATTGTCTTTGTACAAACTGCGAACTGTTACTTAGCTTCCAGTAAAGTTTGTAATACACTGGACCTGATGTTTGTTTTCAAGTGATATTCTGGACTAAACATTTTGAATTGTTAAAAATCGATTAAATGCTATCTGACCATATTGCTTTGACGGTTTCAACTGGTTACTTAAAGCCCCTGAGAGCCCTGATCAAAGGCAGAAAATGTATGCATTTTTTAAAGGCAATATGAGTGTGCATGCAGAGTGTCTTTCTCCTTTTATGGTTTGATTTGAGGGAGATTTGGTTCTTATTTCTAGCAGATCGAGCGACCACACGTAGAAGTTCCCTTGTTAGCGTTAACTGGTGTTGGGATTATTTTTAGCTCAAGTCAGCTCTATTCAAGCAGGTCTTTTATCAAAGGCGTTCCAGCTTCAAGCATCCCGTCGTTTTTGCATATTCCGCAATGATTTGTCCAAACACCATTTCCTTTTTATTTATTTATTTGATAGTAGAGTGTGATCTGTGAAGGGTTTAGCTGCTATTTCTAGCAAATTAGCTTACCATAAAGATACTTACCTTGTCTAAACTTCGTCGCTTCTTTAAAATACTAAGAGTGGACAGATGTGTTTATCTAATGTTAGCTCCTAATCGGGTTTTCTTTTCAAATGAACTGTAAATAGTATTATGAGAATGAATTGACTTAATACAGACGACAATCTTCATTAATTGTCATTGTATTAAGTTTCGTCATTAAGAAACATTTTCAGATTAATGTTGGTATTTTATCTTTTACTTTTTTCAGTTATTGGACAGTGGTTATTCTGGAGTTCTGTCTTGAAGGGTTTAATCCACTGTTTCTCAACCGTTTTCTACTTTTAGACCCCCTTGATTCCTATGTTACTCAGATGGACCCTCATAGCCATTTGATGTTTAAAAAACCCTATTATATTTTGTATGATTAAATGTTAAAAACTGTATTAAAAACTTGAAATATTTTGTGCTCTAGAAGTATAACCATTTTATTGCACATAAATTTTAACTATCTTATGCGCCCACCCCCCGGGGGTCATATGCCTCCCCCACTCCCCGTTGAGAGCCACAGGTTTAGTCGAACAAATCGACCCCAGTGCTGATTTTTTAACACTTGGTACTTATTCCCCCTGTCTCTTTTTCTGAACTGCTAAATTATGGGAAGTAAACAAACCAACAACAGGTTGTCAAGTGGTCGTGTGGGACAAACATAACATAACATGACACACACACACACTAAGGGGAGTTTCTTTCAGTTTTATAAGGCTATGGTCTGCCCCAGGCTATAGTAGAAGACACTTGCCTAAGGTGTCACATAATGGCACTGAACTCAAGACTACATGGTTGGGGAATCAAGTTTTGTAACTACAAGCTGCACCTGTGTTTTTATTAATGATCACTCATATATTTTTCAAGATTAAGAGACTCATTTTGTTTTTGTTTTTTTCTCCTACATCATCATCGTTTAACGTCTGCTTTCCATGCTAGCATGGGTTGGACGGTTTGACTGAGGACCGGTGAACCAGATGGCTGCACCAGGCTCCAATGTGATCTGGCAGAGTTTCTACAGTTGGATGCCCTTCCTAACATCAACCACTCCAAGAGTGTAGTGGGTGCTTTTACATGCCAGTCAAGTGGTACTGGCAATGGCCACACTCAAGTCGTGTTTTTTATGTGCCACCAGCACAAATGCCAGTAAGGTGATGCTGGTAACGATCACGTTTGAATGCTGCTTTTTACGTGCCACCGGCACAGAAGCCAGTCAGCTGCTATGGCAGCGACCACACTCGTATGATGCTCTTAGTGTCCCACTGGCACAGGTGCCAATCATTGAATTTGTGAATTTTTTTTTATTTCAATTTCACTTGCCTCAACAGGTCTTCGCAAGCAGAGCTTAGTGTCCACTGAAGGAAAGGTACGCATAAGTGGCTGGTTACACCCCTGGCATAGGCCACGGGTTATGGGATCTTTCCATGCTGGTGTGGGTTGGATGACTTGATAGGAGCTGGCAATGTTAGGGGCTACATCAGGCTCCATAGTCTGCTTTTGGCTTGGTTTCTACAGCTGATACCGTTCCTGACATCAGCCACTTTAGTGTGTTCTTGATGCTTTTTATGTGGAATCTTGGTTTTATTTCAATCATTGGACTGTGGCTATACTGGAGCACTGCTTTGAAGGCTGTGACCAAACAAATCAACCCCAATATTTATTTTTTAAGTCTGGTACATATTCTGTTGGTTTCTTTTGCCAAACCACTTTTTATTAGAAGGGACATTTGGTTACTATTTCTAGTATGTTAAGTGATAACATAGTGGTTTTCTCATTTGGCTTGCTAGAAAAGTCATTTTTCTATGAAGAAGGGACTATTTCAGGACCTTAGTCAGGTGAGAGTTGGGAATCTTATATGCAATTATCTTTTAAGAACAGACTGCTGGTTGTAAAAGGAATATATTGGTAGGGAGTAGGTTTTGAAAGCCTTATAATTCTGTGGTTAGGAGAGCCATCTATATTAATTGGTGTGAAGCTTTAGTGGTGGACTGGACCATTTCAGAGATAAGTATCATTTGCTTTGGCGGCAAAGAGCTTCTGTATGGTTGGCCCAAAATGAAATCAGCATGGAAAATGGGTGTTAAATGATGATGATGATGATGATGATGAATACTGCTGCTCTAGATACACTGTGGTTGTGATTAAAAAACCAAAAAAACCCTTTGATGATCATTATGGATGGAATACCTTTGATCATAGGTGTTGGTTGGTTGGCATCCTTTTTGTCTCGGGAGACAATGGAGTTGTGCATAAAGTAGTCTAGTCCGGCTTTTACATTTCATGTCCTGATACATTTCCTGCTGTGGCTGTGTAGTCCTATCCTGGACAAACACTCCGAGAGATAAACAAGAGCAGAGTTTGTGACAAGATGGCTTAACAACATGCGTTTAACATAGGAACTTCATGCACAGACACACAATTGCCAATACAATATCATAATCTCTTTTTCTCCCCATCTCTCTCTATATATATGTGTGTGTGAGCATATGGTCAAGAAGTTTATTCTCCAAGTATGTGTTTTTAGGTTCAGTCTTACTGTTTGGCACATTGGGCTAGTGTCTTCTACAGCCCTGGGCCAACCAAAGCCTTGTGAATGGATTTGGTGGACAGGAACTGAGAGAAGACCGTTATATGTGTTTGTCTACATTTGCAGTTCCTTGTATGAAAATGCAGGAAGCAGTGTTATTGGTAGTTTCGCTTGTCAACAAATCGTCTGATATAAACAGAATAAAGGATCCCTTACTTGAAAAACAAATAAGGGTTTGTGTCATGAAGAGCAACCAGCTGTAAACAATGCCTCAAGTAACATATTTGTCCTTCTCGTGCCAGTATGGAGAAAAATGGGTGTAAATATGAATGAATGAACCACCACCTAGTCCATTCTGTCACTTGCATTTTGATCAGATCTCCAGGTTATCCTTCAGTCTTGCTATGGGTACTGTCCTTACATCTTTATGTTACCTCTTTTTTTTTTATCTCTTACTTGTTTCAGTCATGCTGGGGCACTACCTTGAAGAATTTTAGTCAATCTCTTTTGCTGCAGCATTAAGTTACAGGGATGTAAACACACCAACACCTGTTGTCAAGCAATGGTGGGAGGACAAACACAGATACAGATATGAGCTTTTTTCATTTCCCTCTACCAGATCCAGTCACAGGGCTTTGGTTGGCCTGAGACTACACTCTTGCTTGTTTCAGTCATTTGACTGTGGCCATGCTGGGGCACTGCCTTTAGTCGAGCAAATCAACCCCAGGACTTATTCTTTGTAAGCCTAGTACTTATTCTATCGGTCTCTTTTGCTGAACTGCTAAGTTACAGGGATGCAAACACACCAGCATCGGTTGTCAAGCGATGTTGGGGGGGTAAACACGCACACACACATGTATGTATATATATATATATATATATATATATATATATATATACACACGATGGGCTTCTTTCAGTTTCTGTCTACCAAATCCACTCACAAGGCTTTGGTCGGCCCGAGGCTATAGTTAGAAGACACTTGCCCAAGGTGCCACGCAGTGGGACTGAACCCAGAACCATGTGGTTGGTAAGCAAGCTACTTACCACAAAACATTTGCCTAAGGTGCCATGCAGTGGGACTGAACCTGGTACCGTGTGGTTGGGAAGCAAGCTTCTTACCACACAGCCGCACCTGCACCTGTAAAATAAAATGATAATAAATAACAAGGTAACAGAGAAATGTGATTCAAGAAAGTAGGTATGTTGTTAGATTTCTAGTCTAAGAAAATGATCCCTGTGTACCTTCCTCATTGTCTGCAGACCACTTTCTCCAGAATTCCCTTTCGTGCGTAGCTCTTGGTTGTTAGCTCTTCAGTAGACCAGAGTCTTCAAACAGTTGGTCGATGAATGTTTTAACAGGATGACCCCTAGGCCACTTTCCATGTATTGGTTCCCACTTCGTCATTTCACTCACTACTTCATCTCTGCTACGAAAGCAAAGAAGAAAATGATAAATTTCCTCATAACATTGTTTTAATGTCTGCTTATCTATGCTGACATGTATTGGAGGGAACTTTTTGAGATGGTGTTTTATGGTCAGCTGTCCATTTATACACCAACCATTTTTAATCACTCTTTACAGCATGCAGTGAGTGATAACAATATGTCGATTCTTAAAACCAGGATACACATAGTATTAACAGATTTAGCGGAATATGAAGCAAAATTTTAAAGATTGATTTTAGCTTCACCTGCTTATGTAATTGAATGGATGTTTCTTTCTTTCATTGATTTATCATGAAGTCTATAATATGTTACCTGTAACTATGCTAATTGGAGTGCTGTTCCTTATCATTTATGACAATGATTATATCAGTGCAAAGTAATCGCATGCAGTGATTCACTTTTTCTTCATTGATTCTTTCACAAGATTTGATCTTGGTTAGAATGCTCCATTTTAAGTCACTCACCTTCTTTTAGTATTTGTTATATCGATCGTTAATTGGATCAGGGCCACATCAGTACTTCGTTCAGGATTACAACAGCATAGTGCTTGTAATGGAGGGAAACAGCCTTCCAATATTTCATCCTCCAATGCAGTTGCACCAGTCTTGCCTCCTTCAACATCAAAAACACAATTATTTACATATCAAGAAGACTTTATCCTGCCTCACTACCATATAAGCAGCATGCAACTGAAGCCCTTGGGGTTACTCCAAATGTTAGTCTTCTCTATTACTGAGGGTCTCTCCTTGCAAACACACATTATTTACAAAGCAGAGATTGCACCTCAATGACTAGTCTTTCTCTTTAGGGACAGAAAATAACTCCAGCCCCTAATAACTACTAATCCTCTACAATGCTTAACTGAGACTACTAAATGGGGGAATGCTATTCCCACATCAGTTCTCAATTTTACTGGTAATAGGGGCCTGTGGAAAGCCATCAGTACAGCTTCTTCCCCAAAAGTTACTTTTGTTACTGTATAGTTATAAGTTCAATTCCATTGCATGGCACGTTGGTCAAGTGTCTTCTACTATAGCCTCAGGCTGGCCAAAGCCTTGTGAGTGGATTTGGCAGATGGAAACTGAAAGAAGCCCATCTCATTTGTATATATATATGTGTGTGTGTATATATATATATATATAATCATCGCTTAACGTCCATTTTCCATGCTGGCATGGGTTGGACAGTTCAACTGGGGTCTGGGAGGCCAGGAGGCTGCACCAGACCCCAATCTGATCTGGAAGTGTTTCTGCAGCTGGATGCCCTTCCTAATGCCAACCACTCCGAGAGTGTAGTGGGTGCTTTTTACGTGTCACGTATGTATGTATTTTATATATATATATATATATATGTATGTATGTATGTGTTTCCCCACCACTGCTTAGCAGTTCAACAAAAGAGACTGATAGGATAAGTACCAGGCTTTAAAAAAACGTACAAAAACATAAGTACTAGGGTTGATTCAATTGACTAAAAATTCCTGGAGGTGCTGCCCCAGGATGGCTGCAGTCTAATAATAGAAAGAAGTAAAAGAAAAATAAGAGTTGATAAAATAAATATTAAAAAAAAAACCTTGAGCTCTGCTAAACTAGTATCAGTTTTTGCTAGTGAAAGTCACTTAATAAAATTTGTAAATTTAGATTGGTTTCAGGAGACAAGAATCCTGATGTGTTGACCAAAACTATTTATCAGTGAAGTACATGTAGATAGCTACTTACCAACCATGTGGTTCCGGGTTCATTCTCACTAACAACGTGGCACCTTGCAAGTGTCTCTACGTAGCCTTGGGCCAACAAAAGCCTTATAGCATGGGTTGGACAGTTCAACTGGGGTCTGGGAGGCCAGGAGGCTGCGCCAGACCCCAATCTGATCTGGAAGTGTTTCTGCAGCTGGATGCCCTTCCTAATGCCAACCACTCTGAGAGTGTAGTGGCTGCTTTTTATGTGTCATGTATGTATGTATTTTATATATATATGTATGTATGTGTTTCTCCACCACTGCTTGTCAACTGGTGTTGTGGGTTTACATCCCTCTAACTTAGCAGTTCAACTAAAGGGACTGATAGGATAAGTACCAGGCTTTAAAAAAACGTACAAAAACACAAGTACTGGGGTTGATTCAATTTACTAAAAATTCTTGGAGGTGCTGCCCCAGGATGGCTGAGGTAAAAGAAAAATAAGAGTTGATAAAATAAATATAAAAAAAACCTTGAGCTCTACTAAACTAGTATCAGTTTTTGCCAGTGAAAATCATTTAATAAAATTTGTAAATTTAGATTGGTTTCAGGAGACAATCTTTTTGTGTTGAAGTACATGTAGATAGCTACTTACTACATCGCCACACAGGAGTGGCTGTGTGGTAAGTAGCTTGCTTACCAACCATATGGTTCCGGGTTCATTCTCACTGCGTGGCACCTTGGGGGCAAGTGTCTTCTACTATAGCCTCGGGCCAAACAAAGCCTTATGAGTGGATTTGGTAGACGGAAACTGAAGGAAGCTCATTGTATATATGTATATATTTATGTGTGTATGTGTTTGTCCCCCCCCCATTCCCATTACATGCTCATGGTGGTGTGTTTACTTCCCTTTAACTTAGCAGTTCGGCAAAAGAGACTGATAGAATAAGTACTAGGTTACAAAGAATAAGTCCTGGGGTTGATTTGCTCGACTAATGGCATTGCTCCAGCATGGCCGCAGTCAAGTGACTGAAACAAGTAAAAGAAATAATATTCTTTGTACTATATTATATTGTCTTTAAGACGGTGAGTTTGCAGAAACGTTAGCATGTTGGGCAAAATGCTTAGTAGTATTTCATCTGTCTTATGTCCTGAGTTCAAATTCCGCCTAGGTCGATTTTGCCTTTCATCCTTTCGGGGTCGATAAATTAAGCACCAGTTGTGTACAAGGGTCGACCTGATCCACTGGCCCCTTCCCCCAAAATTTCGGACCTCGTGCCTAGAGTAGAAATGAATATTATATTGTCTTTGACAGTATTGTTTGTAAATGCTCTCAAGATACGTTTGGTTTTAACAACATCTATAAGATGCAGTTGTTTGGAAGAGGGCTTTGCCAGTACCTTTTACTGCTTTGTTATTTTACCTCCAAGATTATTCTGGTGTAGCTATGATACATAAAATCTAGGTCATTCCTGCTGTTATTCCTGTAAATTAATCTCTTTGAAAATCTTGTTCTTTTTTTTTTGTTTTTTCTTAAACAGCTGTTGATTTCCCCTCCCTACTGTTTCCTGCTACCAGGTGTGAGTAAATGATGAGGCGCCTGCAGAAATGACAAACTTTCTTAGATCTCTAATTGTTTTTAGTTTATTTTTTATTACCAAAATCCTTGTGATCTCATTTTGAGTCAAAGGTGAACTGTTTATTTTGCTAATTACCAATCTCCATATCTTCACAATGGTTTTTTTTTTTTTTTTCCCCTTTAGAATCTGCAACTTTGGACAGGTTTTCATTTCATGAATTTATTTTCGTTTGATGTGATTTTTTGACTTTTCATTTCGTTGAGGATTACTAACTTTTTTATTTTGTTTCCGACATGTCTGGTTAGATAATTGCATCACAATGCTGCTGTGAGTTTCATTGTTTCTTTTCTCTTTTTATTCTATGGTTACCAAGTTAGTAAGTTGGTGAATATTTAGCAACAAGTCGGCCCTGATCCAGCTAACATATATGGAAGATGTTCCATCTGTGACATTACCTTTTTTTTTCATTCAGACACAGTTAGGCTTACATTATCAACTATCTTTTATCTTTTACTTGTTTCAGTCATTTGACTGTGGCCATGCTGGAGCACCGCCTTTAGTCAAGCAAGTCGACTGAATGTTTGGAAGACTAGTACTTATTCTATCAGTCTCCCTTGCCAAACCGCTAAGTTACGAGGACGTAAACACACCAGCATCGGTTGTCAAGCGATGTTGGGGGTACAAATACAGCCACACAAATATATACACACACATAAGTATATATATACATATACGACGGACTTCTTTCAGTTTCCATCAACCAAATCCACTCACAAGGCTTTGGTTTGCCTGAGGCTATAGTAGAAGACACTTGCCCAAGGTGCCACGCAGTGGGATTGAACCCGGAACCATGTGGCTCGTAAGCAAGCTACTTACCACACAGCCACTCCTGCGCCTTTTCTATGCCTTTTTTTTTCAAAGGCGATGGTGTATGATTTGAGGAATATTTGGCTGTTATTTCAAGCAAATTGAGCGATCACATTGACACTCTCATTGGCTTGTTGTTTAGTCCCAGGTCTGTCCTGAACATACAAACCCATAAACAAGAGTTTTTTTTCTTATTTTTACTTTTTTAGACTACATTAACCAACATGTTTTTGCTTAAAGATAATACGTGATTTGAAGGAGATTTAGCTGCCATTTCAGTTAGTTCTAATGTACACAAAGAAACTCTTGCTGGCTTGTAATCTAATTAGTTGATCCTGATAGTGTTGATGTTTACATCTGTTTGCAGAATGTTATTTTTGTTGTTGTATCATTTAGGTTTGAAACAGATCTGTGATCACAAGTATTCAAATTATCTTCATCCCACCATTTTATTTATCAGATGTGACATTGTCCAAGATAAATTAAAAAAAATTTTTTTTTTCTTAAGATGACTTGATGGAGGTTGGTTGTCGTTTCTAGTAGTCATAGTGATGATATAAACCAGTTATGGATTAACTGTGGCCCCTATGGCTTTCTGAATGGTATGTCTTGAATTTCTTTTAGTAGGACCTCTTGTTCTGATGACGAGCCATATTTCACGTGGCCCACTTCTTGAAGAAGATTGCCTATGCCTGATGTAGGCACTCTCATTGGCTGTATGGTTTTATTGTCTACTGAGTAGACCTATGATCAAAGACATTCCAACCATGACCATCTCAACTTATTGACTATCAGAGGCTTTTTAAATGTGTACTTTTTAAAAATGGTAATATGTAATTTAAGGGAGATTTGCTTTGGTATTTCTAGCAGGTTGACTGATTGTGTATCTGCTTGCTTGATTGTTTTCTGTTTGGCCCCGAGTAGGCCTATAATTAAAACATTCCATCTGTGCCCATCTCGTCTTTTTTTTTTGTCCAATAATATTCCAATAATGCTCTGTTTTGCACAGTCAATATTTATTGCTCTTTCTTTATACCTCAGCCCAAGTTAATGTCAGGCTACCCTTTAGCATTTAAACTGTTCGCATCTGACCCACATATTCTACCTGTTTTATGTTCCAATGGATCAGATTCTACCTCTCACACCCACTCTACAATGTTATTCTAAAAATGAACAAACACAAAGCTATGAGATAGTGCATGATTAATTGAGATTAATGTGAGTAAATCAGTATTAGATATGACAGAGTACTCAGAAAGTTAAAGGGTTAAATAATCTGAATTCATCAGGGCCCTTTTTTTTTTATGACTCAGAAAAGATTGTTGAAAACTAGGTCAAGATTCTCTTTCCTACTGAGTTTCTTGTCAGATACACTACGTGACCTTCTTTTCGCTGCAGACCTACACTTTTTAAACTCCTTTTCACTGCAGACCTACACTTTGTGTAAGGTTCATTAAACAGCTGCTGAAATATTTGGATTTTGGGGGAAGTCCCCCCCCCCCATTGCCGCCATCTTGTTTCTTACATGTTGGTATAAGCAGATGATAGACGCTCTCAGAAATGACAAACTTTCTCAACTCTCGTTGTTGCTTTCACTCAGCTTGATTGTGTAGAACTGTGGCTTCAGAAGTGGCCCTTTTAATGTCTAGAATAGTGAGTGGATCTTAACCATGACTCCTAGGGACGCATGTGGCCCTCAAACATCCTTCTGGCAGCCCTTGGCGGTCTTCTCTCTATAACTATAATAAATTTTTCTTTAACTGACTTGTGTTTTACTTTTTTCGGTGTGGCCCCTTAAAAAAAATCTAGCTTTTGGATCTGGCCTGGATATTACAAAGGCTGAGAATCACTGGTCTTGAAGCATAATTCACAAGTATTTTGCTCCAGCTTTGCCATATCTCAGTCTGGTATGAAATTATGCTGCACACACCAAATATTTTATTTTGAGCATTTTGTTTGACTCTGTATTTTGCTTTTGTACCATCCCATTGTTTTGGGTTGTTGCAGCTAATAAAAGAAATCATCGTCATTATTATTTTTGTTGTTTTTTTATCATGACACTGAAATCTCAAAGTTACAAGATTAATTCATGATTAATTCAAAATAATGTGAATTACTAAGCATTACATTTGAATGAGTAATCTGAATGCTAAAGGATTAAACCAGCCATATCAGGCTCAGGTATTCTACCTGTGTTATGTTCAAACTTGCTTCTCATCTTCTCTACAATATCCTTCTCAAATAACCAATCACATCATCAAAATCTTGGAGCTTTGAGATAATACACAAACCACTCAAAACTATGTGAATAAATAAGCATTTCATTTGCTAATCTGAATGTTAGAGGGTTAATCTGCTTTCATCTAAGTCAACTATCTCTTCTATTACTGACATTAGAATTACTAAGACTTAACTTAATAAAGAAGCTTCTGTGTAGCTGTTTGGTATGCTAGAAGTAGCAGCCAAATCTCCTTAAGATAAGAACCAGCCTTCTTTAACAAGGATACAAACACTGGAAAATGCAGTTCTTCCTTCTTTGCATCAAATTCTCTTTTACTTGTTTCAGTCATTTGACTGTGGCCATGCTGGAGCACTGCCTTTAGTTGAGCAAATCGACCCCAGGACTTATTCTTTGTAAGCCTAGTACTTATTCTATCGGTCTATTTTGCCGAACTGCTAAGTTACGGCTACGTAAACACACCAGCATTGGTTGTCAAGCGATGTTTGGGGGACAAACACAGACACACAAACATATATATATACATATATATGATGGGCTTCTTTCAGTTTCTGTCTGCCAAATCCACTCACAGAGCTTGGTTGACCTGAGGCTATAGTAGAAGACACTTGCCCATGGTGCCACGCAGTAGGACTGAACCCGGAACCATGTGGTTGGTAAACAAGCTACTTACCACACAGCTACTCCTACGCCTTATTTTAAACATGAACCCTTACAAATCAGTAGGCTTTATCATACAGAATTACATGTAGATTGGTACCAAAAACATTAAAAAACCGATAGGCCCGGCTATAATTCCTCAAATTCCTTTCCTCTAACTCCAAAGACTGTGAGGGAAATAGTGAACCCTTGTCTTCAGGGATGGAGATTCTATTCATTCTGGTGGCAGGGTATCATACAGCCCATCTCATACAACCCACCCACTTTTTCCTCTTCCTCCTCCTCCTTGTAATCCTTAATATACTTCATCTTGTCGACCACTATAGTAAACACTTCATTCAGTCTTTCCTTCCTAGGAATGTAGCCTTATGGAATTCTCTATTTACCCACACTTTTCTGTGAACTGAGTATCAACCTCATTAATCTCACCTGTCTTGGAGGGCTTGTAGAAATCACAGACTCTGTCCCTCCTTCTCTCATACTAATTTGAAAAATAAAAAACCTCTTAGTTTTAAGCAATCTGGGGGAACAAAGTAGTGCTTTGAAATTTGAATGAAACTTTAGGACTTTATTTTTTACTTGTATCAGTTCATTAGACTGTGGCCATGCTGGAGCACCGTTTTGAAGAATTTGTGTTTTTAGTTGAATGAACCGAACCCAGTATTCACATTTTGTTAAACCTGTTACTTATTCTATTGGTCTCTTCTGTCCAACCTCCAAGTTTCGGGGATGTAAACATACCAACACCGGTTATCAAATGGTACTGGGGGCAGACACAAAGTCACACATATATATACACAATGGGTTCCTTTTAGTCTCTGTCTGCCAAATCCATTCACATGACTGTGGTCAGCCTGAGGGTATCGTAGAAGTCTCTTGCCCAAGGTGCCACACAGTGACACTGAACCTAGAACCATGTGGTTGGGAAGCAAGCTTCTTATGATACAGACACACCTGCACCTGGACAACCTTTTTCAAGAAGTGGGCCGCATAAGAGACATAGCTCATCATCAAACAGACCGCACTAAAACAAATTCACAATAATTTTTCGTTAGGTATACCAATCAGAAAGTCCCACAGGCTGCTGTTTACCCCTGACTGCTTTGAGAGGTTCTAAAGGGTTAAGATGATGCCATGACAAGACAAAGAATCTGTCTTACAGGAAATCATCTGTGGGAACTTTCAGCTCTGCCAAATAGTGTTATGAAGAGAGAAGGCTCAGATTGGCCTCTAGTTTACACATTAGAAAACGCTATTTAGTGACTTACATCTGATGTTCTTCATTTTAATTTTTTAATATCTATCACATGTCTATATTTCCTATTCTACCTTGGATGCTAAAAGAAAGTGGGTGTAATTTTTGTGTATGAGTGTGTGTGTGTTATTAGGGCTGAATATCCTACATCTAATTAAACCATATAAAAGGGTATCACTCTGCTGAAATGGGTGGGAAGTTGTTAGATTAATATATTCTGCCTACAACAATGTCTAAACTCATGGTTTTATGGTGAGAAGACCGACAGCAAATTAAATTCAGCCGTACGAGATCTGATTAATAAGTATCCAGACTGTTGCCATAGTAACAAAGCTAAAGCACGCAGAGTAAAGCTGCTTGGCAAAGATTGACCTTGAACTCTGCTGTGCATGTGCACTATGTTTTAACATTGTAGCTCACTTCTGCTGTTTACAACTGCGCTTGGAAGGAAGGTGTGTAGCGTTTGATCGTTGCATTGACCATGGCAGAGAAAGTTGTCATGGTGATACTTGCTCAGAGGCCTACGCAAAGTTGCAGAACGTGTATGGAGAGGTGTGTGTGGATGGTTCAGACACTCCAAGATGGCTAAAAAAAAATGTTGATACTGACAAATGTTTTGGAAGACCCTCAACCAGCAGAACTGAGAAAAACATCACAGCTGTGAGGGGAAATTGTTGAATTATCATCCGTGAGTTATCAGATGTGCAAATTAGTTACGGTTCAACTCAGTCCATTGTCACTGAAAATTTGGGTATGAGATGCGTGTCTACCAAGTTTGTACCAAAAGTGCTTTCAGTTGACCAAAAAGACATTCGGGTTTCAGTTGCACAAGATCTCTTTGATTGTGTTGAGAATGATAAAAACTTGTTGAAAACTTTGCATAGGCCTCTGAGCAGGTATTGCCAAGCTTTTGGGCAAAATTTGATGCAGATTCTCAGCTCAACTTTCTGTCATGTTCAATGCAATAATCACACGCTACACACCTTCCTTCCAAGCACTGCTGTAAACAGCTGGAGTGAGCTAAAATGTTAAAACTTAGTGCGCATGCACAGCGGAGTTCAAAGTCAGTCTGTGCCAAGCGGCTTCACTCTGCATGCTTTAGCTTTGTTACTATGGCAACAGTACGGCTACTTATTGATCAGACCACATATAATTATGATGTTTCTTTGCTATTAATCCTTAGATTCCACTCAATCAAGAACAGTTATACAAGCATACCTCAATTTACATATTTTTTTTTTAAGAAACTAATGGGAAAAGTGTAAAACCTCAACATCAGTTGATTTCTCTGACTTAATGTTGGTCTCAACCAACATATTTAAAAGCATAAGCATTTAAAAAAAACACCAAAAATTCAACACTGAAATGAAAAAGTAAATAAAATATGAATAAAAATATGTACAAACTATTTATTAAAACAGATATAAACTAATAATTTTTTTAAAATGTTTTCTGTATTACATCATTTTTAAAATTTAAATCTCATGTCTTGGAACCAATTATTGACATTAAGTTGAAGTATACTTGTATGTGTTCAGCCATCACACAGCTATAGCTATTTACTTTATCACAATTAACCCTTTTGTTACTGTATTTATTTTGAGATGCTCTGTGTTTCAGTTATTTAAAATATAACAAAGAATTTAGTAAAATAACTTTAGTTATCATTAAGTTATGGTTAGGAACATAAGTTATGACTAAGGTTTGGTGGAAAATTTTAATTCAAAATTTACGAAAACAAGACATTTGTACTTCAGAGGTAGAGCTGGTTTCAGCTGGGTTGGTAACGAAAGGGATAATCAGTCTACAATTTCTTAATCAGTTTTACAGTTCAGCTCTGAGTCTATCAACAAAGCTATGGAATTCTATGTAAGAGGTCAACTTTGTACTGTGACTGACCAACTACTTGACTAAGCTGGACGATAGGATGCTAATTGCATTTAAGCTGGGAATTAATGTGTTTCTTCTATGCCTGTACTTGACATATTATCAATGTACTTTAATTAAGATTATAACTATTTGGAGTTGTAACCTCCTCTATACAGGTGAAAACTGTTTTAATATTTGCATTTACACTATGTTTTAATTTGTTTGACCTTTTATCTTCGTCAAGTGTTTTATGTCTTATTCTTGGTAAAGGTTTGTTTATCAGGTAAAAGCTCACAGATAGCCTTACTCTCAGGAAAAAAGTTTACAAGACCCTAAGTAGTACAGGTATCCCTTGGCTTACAAAAGCAGCATTAAAAAAAAGGTTTAAAGTATGACACCTTTTTTTCATTGACTTCTTGAGTTTTTATGTTGCAAAACATGGAACACAATTGGAAAATAGGTTTTTATGTTATGGCATTTTGTGTTTGGTCAAGATTTTCAGAAATACAAAGCTTTCGTAATATGAGAGATACCTGTACTTGTATTTTTTGTTTAGCACCAGGTCAAATCTGGTAGATCTGACCTTTCATCGGAGACATCCCAGCCTTGACTGTTGTGTCTTTCTTAGAAAGATAATGACTCCAAAACTGTACTCTCTAATGTATCTCTTAATCTTTTAGCATTCGAATTACTCTCTCAAATGTAATACTTATTTATTCACATTGTTTTGAAGTAATTATGAATTATCTTGCTGCTTTGAGGTTTTGATGGTGTAATTATAGGGTAGGTGTGAGAGCTTGGATCTGGCCAGTTGTAACATAAAACAGGAAAAATAGTTGAGTAGATATGGCCTGTTAAATGCTAAAGGGTTAAAACAGTAGTATGATTTTGTGAGTGGTTTGGCTACTGTTTCTAGCCAGTTGAGTAGCTGCTTAGAGACTTTTGTGTTAGCTCTATTATACATGGTTTGATAGTCTGTCTATGTTTGTAGAGTGGTGACTCTTTCTTTTGAATAGTAATCCAAAATAGGTTTCTAGTAATATCCAGACCGTTTTAATGTTGATGGACATTGTTGAACGGTAAGATTTTTATGTATGTTTCTTTTATATAATGCGATGTTATTAAATTAGAAAAGATTTTAGCTACTGAGAGACAAAAAACAAAAACACATCTCATTATGTGAGATGTACAAATAACTGTCCTTAAATAAAATCTCATAAATATTTAAAATATTAGTTACTAAGTCATTTATCAGTTATAAACTTGTTCATTGTGAGCATTTTTATGGTCGATGGTCATGTGCTTGCTTCAGTTATTGCTATTTACTTAACTGAATGGACTTATTTCTCCAACAATAAGTTATGACCTAGTTAAGGTTTCTTAATAGTGAAGTATATCTATCTATCACCTCCATTTACATACCATGTAAAACTCTTTTGTTATATATTTAGTAATATACCATCATCATTGTTATTTAACATCCGTTTTCTTTGTTGGCATGGGTTAGCTACTTTGACAGAAGCTGGCAAGCCAAAGAACTGCACCAGGCTTCAGTGTCTGCTTTGGCACGGTTTCTACGGCTGGATGCCCCTCTTAATGCCAACCACTTTACTGAGTGTACTAAGTGCTTTTTATATGGCATCAGCACTAGTGCATTGTATAGCACCAGCACCAGTGGGGTTGCCAAGTAACTTGTAAGACAACGACCCCTCGGCTGGGAGAGGGAGGTGGCTTTGTGCTGGTTGAGAGGTTAAAGTATAATAGAGAGATAAAGATAGGTGTCTTATTATAGAGGAGATACTTGACTACCCCAGTAGGAAAAGAAAGGAGAAAAGAGATAGAGTTAGAGCAAAAGGACAAAATGAGAGTGAAAAAGAAATAGACTGTGTTGGACATGTGTCAGGACATACTCACAAGGTACAGTGAGGGGTGAATATAGTCTTGGAGCAGCCAGAGCCTTGTGAGTGAATTTGTTAAGTGGTAATTCTATTATGTTGGTGGGAAGGTGCTTGTGTCTCCTGATATTTAGTAATATATACATGTATATATTTTTCTCATGAGTGTAGGAACATTGGTAGGGCAAATGTATAGTATGGGTAAATGCTATTCTTCACTAAATGACCAGTGGAGATTGATCATTAAGTTCTGACCATTGGGCCTCACTGAGGCAAAGTGGCTGAGTTCTTTTTTAGCATTGGGCCTCATGGAGGCAATAACTGACACCTTTGGCATTATGTCGTGCTTGAGAAGAACCATCAAGTTGAGCAAAATAGCAGTCATGGTAGATACTGGTGTCATGCAAATTGGCACCCATGCCAGTGGCACATAAAAGCACCCCACTGCCATGGAAATAGTACCTGTGCCAGTGGTACTTAAAAGTGCCCATTACACTCTTGGAGTGGTTGGCATTAGGAAGGGCATCCAGCCATAGAAAACCATGCCAAATCAGACTGGAGTCTGGTGCAGCGTGCCAGCCCGGCCCAACCGTCCAACCCATGCCAGCATGGACAACGGATGTTAAATGATGATGATCTTACACTAGTGGTCTCACAATACCTGGACCAGGTGGTGCATTGTGTTCTTGAGCAAAACACTTCATTGTATGTTTCACCTCTAGTTAATGTTCTGTTAACCTAATCGAAATGTTATGCATCTATGCTTTATAACTTTTACTATACTCCATGCACTTTCATTTACAATTGATTACTACTGCTAAAGCATTTATATAGGTTCTGTATTTTTAACTCCGACTCAACTCAGATCAAACAGAGAAACAGAGTGTGATCAGTGTTGTGAATAACCTGTTTTTATTCCTTTCTCTTTTTCTTCCCATAATTATTGTCTGCTGTTTCACATTTCCAGTATCCTTTTCAGAGAGTAGTTGAGTGTTGTCTGAGGGAATATCAGGACAATTATCATCCCCGATGACAGCTACCCACTGGGACAGTTACCCCCTCTCCAATATATTAAGAAGTTTTAAATCATCATCTGTTGTCCTCAAGGGTAATTGTCCTAGGAGTGGTTATTGTGCTGGTGGCACATACGAAAATCACCCTTGAATGTTGGGACTCACGGAGGCAAAGTAGCTGAGTTCCTTTTAAGCGAGGGGCCCGGGCCTCGCAGAAGCAAAGCGGCTGAGTTCCTGTAGAGCGTTGGGCCTCACAGAGGCAAGTGGCTGAGTTCCTTTCGAGTGTTGGGCCTCATGGAGGCAAGTGGCTCAGTTCCTTTTGAGCGTTGGGCCTCATAATGGCAAGTGGCCGAGTTCCTTTTGAGCATTGGGCCTTACGGAGGTAATGACCAATGGTTAGCATTAGGAAGGGCATCTAGCCATAGAAAACCATGCCAAATGAGACTGGAGCTTGGCGTAGCCTTCCAGTATGCCAGCCCAGTCAAACCATCCAACCCATGCCAGCATGGACAACGGATGTTAAATGATGATGATGATAGTAGAGGTGCATGACTTAGTGTTTAGGGTGTTGGACTCATGATTGTAAGATTGTGGTTTCGATACCTGGACCTGGAGATACATTGTGTTCTTGAGCAAAACACTTCATTTTATGTTGCTCCAGTCCATTCTGCTGGTAAAAAGGAGTATCCTGGTGACGGATCAGTGTCCCATCCAGGAAAGACTATATATGCTAGAGAAACCAGGAAACCGGTTCTGTGCTCCTTACAGAGTAATGTGCACTAACCGATATATTAATAGAAGTTGAAATTGATGAGAGTAATAGCAAAGTGTGGAACAGTATTATTGCCCACTCAAACCAAGGTTGCATAATGACATGTAGTGGTAGTGGGGGAAGGAAAGAAAGAATCACAATTCAGGGGTTGGTGCAATAGAAAACTGCTTTGAGTTATCAAGTTTTCCAAAGACTTGATCCAAATGTTCACAATAGAGAGGACTCTGCTAAAAGGACCCACATGTCACATAGGGTTAAAATAGGTGACAGATTAGGTGTACCATCCAGGAATTTAGTCAAACAAAAAGCTGGTGGTTCCTCTTGTCAACCATGTAGACTGATGAACAGGACTCTGCATGTTTCTAATCTCTTAAAAAGATGATGTGGACCAAAAAAAGGGTTTTTGGATTTAGCAACAGCAGCAGAATAGAAATTGCCAAAAATCTATGGTGTTATTGGGATGCTAAATATGTTTTTCATGACTGGAAATGTTTCATTTTGGCAATATTGTAATCTATTAAAAAACTTCAAAAGAAATAGGAGCTGTTTGTCCCAAAAGATGCTATCTAAAGCTCTTGGGTTTCAGCTTTAATAAGAATCCAATCTGCAGGTTGCTACTTTCAGTAGTTATAGAAACACTACCACCAATAAAAAAAAAAATACTTTGAACTGGCACATTAATTCTTTGAATAGATATTTGAATCAAGAAATGTCAAAATCCAGCACACCTAGTATCTAATTGCTTAATTGAAAGATGAATACATTATCATTATTGTTATTATCTCTAATATTCTATGACCGTTTATATGTAATTGTTAAACAAAGCCCAGGACAAAACTATGGACTGTAATTGACATAATTTATTATAAACACAACATTCATATTATTTCTAAGATAAATTGAGTGATGAATAAGTATTTTAAATTACGATTTATTTATTCTTTTATTGCTTTCAGTTATTGGATTATGGTCATGCTGGGGCACTACCTTTAATAATTTAGTTGATTATGTTGACTCCTGTACTCCTTTGTAAATCTAATATTTATTTTATCTGTTTATTGGAGCACATAAGGTTGCCTTAGAAAATCTCATTTTTGAAAGCTGTATTCTTTGTTAATACACATATATCATTTCCATCATCAAGGATGTTATCTTAATTTTTACCTTTATGAAAAGATGTAGTCAATCTTAAATATAAGATGAAATAGAAGACTTCACTATAACATTATTATTCTGCCATGGTATGACAACATTAACGAAACTTCAACCTGTCTTAATAGGCTCTTTCACATCATTATTTTCATATCAGAGAACAAGGTAATATGCCTGGACATGAACCCATAATACCAGTGAATAAACTATAGCGGTTGCCCTACTGAACTGTAGATTTTAGAAAAATTTTTATTTTTGTGAGCTTTTTTGTGAAATATCAACATCTTTTGAATTGCTTGGCTGCAACAATTGTGTGTGACCCCCAAAATATACTGGAGTCATGTGAATATTTATTTCTATTAATAAGCCCTGGGTTCATAATTGAAATAGATAAATGCTAGTTCAGTTGCTCGATTGTTTGTTTTACATCTGTTTTTTTCCATACTTGCATGGGTTGGATGGATATGTTATTTGAGGCATTATTTTTCAGTTGGATGCCCTTCCTGATGATAATCCTTATTTGTTTTCTAGTAACACATCTCTTATTACACAAGCTTTGAAGGCATGAAGTGACAAAGTGACTGGACGATTTGTTGGCAGTAATTGATAACAACAACACTACCTGCTGCACTTACATACTAGTGATCACAGAGGTTAACAAATACATGTGCGCACACACACAATGGTTTTCTTTCAGTTTTCTTCTACAAAATCCTCTTACAAGTCTTTGTCAGCCTGGAGCTATAAGTAGAAGATATTTGCACAAGGTGCCTAACTGGGACTGAACCCAAAACCATGTGGTTGTGAAGAGAACTTCTCAACCATGCAGTCATACATGCATTTTGTATATATACGTGTATATGTGTGTGGTGTGTGTGTGTGTATGTATATATATAGAGAGAGGGGGGGAAGCTGCAGTATTCATTATTTAGTCAATGTCTTTTACATATTTATAGAACCTTGTATGTTAGTAATGAAACCATATTTCATATGAACTTTCCGTTCCATAAACTGATAGCTACATCAGGATTTATTTTGATTTGTCTTGAGAATATACCTTTATATATATGTATGTGTTTGTGTGTGTGTATGTATATATATATATATATATATATATATATATATATATATATATATATATATTATTAGTTGGAAAGAGGATAGGACTCTATTGCCATCAGGGGAGCAGTCATACTTAATATGCAGAAAAGGAGTAGATAAGAATTCCACACAGTGTACCCATTGTAAACTATGGCTGACATAAGAACTGGCAAGCTGACAGAGAATGGCTTTTCTGTTGCAGATGCACAGGAATAGTCTGCAGTAAGAGCACCCATAAAACAAAAATTCTTCCAATTGTTCAGAGCACTCCCTAGGTGCCCTGAACAATTGTGTGACTTAGGTGGTGGCCTAATTGAAAGTGGAGGAGTGTGTTCCAAATATATAGTGGACAGACTGAGAACTGAGTGGAGAAAGAAGGCCTGTTACTAATGGAAATGTCTTCTCTCTCCAAGTGGAGGAAAGATTTGTGCACAAAGTGCAGTGTTGCATGGCAAGGAATATGGAGCATGTGCTAAGAATGGAAAGAAATGAGGCAAGCATGCTTATTTACATAGTGTTATGTTAGTGTGCATAAGCAATAGAACATAAATAAACTGAGAGAAAAACTAAAAGTAGGTATAAGCGGAACTAGGGTGTGTAGTTTGCCAGAGGGAAGTCTGAGCTTGTACAGGCATTTGGTGCATATGGTGGGTGATATTGGAATAAAGAAGTGTCAAGTGATTCAAATGAAATGAATCTGCAGAAGTGGAAGACATGAAATGAAGAGTTCAAAGCTGATCTTAAGAGATGAACTGCATGAGGATGATGAAAAAGGACTTCAATAATTATTATACCACTGCACTGGGGGAGGCCCATCCAGTCCGTGCAGGCATGGAGAAATTGACACATGATGATAATGATGGGTGTGTATGTGTGTACATATATAATTGACTGTTTCCATGCTGAAGCTTTTTTTATTATCTCTCTGTTTATTTTCTCGTGTTCCTTTCTGTTGAAGAGCGTAGGCCTGAAACGTAAAAGACTTTCTCACCTTCCTGAGTGTTAAACTAATACACCTGTTTTGTCTTTTGTTTTTTTTTTTGTAAATTCCAACATCTATATCTATATCTATATCTATATATATATAGATATATATATATATATATACACACACACATACATATAACTCACCTGAAAATCCCTTACATTTTACTGATGATGAAACTCAGAGTAGCAAGAGACTGACATGACCAAGATGAAATGTGTGTGTGTTCATATGTCATCATTTTTTACTTCCTACTTTCCATGCTGGTGGTATGTGTTGACTTTGGCAGCATTTGAACTCTGAACATCAATGGCTGTTACTAAATACCGCAAGCCATTTTGCCAAACCAAATAATGAATTTCCAACTTAGGCACCACAAGCCTAAAACTGTAGTGGGAGGGAATTGTTGGTTATATTTCCAACCCCTCTATGCCCTAGCTCTTCAATACTTGACTGGATACTGGGGTTGCTATTATCAACTTCCTTCCTCCCATCCACAAAAGTTAAAGTTAAGTTGTTAGCTTCATCAAATTTCATGTGCTTGTAAATTGTTTGTGAATGTATATAAATCTTAGAATATAGAAAAAAATGTATTATAATAATAAATGTTTTTAATTTAGGTATATGGCCAGTAATTTTAAGGAAAGAGGATTAGTCCAATGGTATCAACTCCACTTCATCGTCATCAACAGTAACTTTTAATGTCCATTTTCTATGCTGGCATGGGTTGGATGACTTGATGGGAACTGGCGAAGCTAGGGGCTGCACCAGGTATCATAGTCTGTTTTGGCTTGGCTTCTACAGCTGGATGCCCTTCCTAACACCAACCACTTTACAGAGTGGGTGCGTTTTACATGGCACTAGCACCCACACCCACACCAAAGCTTTTTACAGGTATATTCTATCAACCCTGAAAGGATGAGAGACAAAGTTGACCCCCCACCCCTAGTAGGATTTGAAACAAGGACATAGAGACTAAAAAAATTATCACTGGTCATTTTGTCTGATGCACTAACAAATTCTGCCAATCCGCTGTCCTTATAATAATAATAATAATAATAATAATAATAGTTTCAAATTTTGGCCGAAAGTCAGCAATTTGAGGAGAAGGTTAAGTCGATTCCATTGATGTTGGTGCTCACCTGGCACTTATTTTATCGATCCTGATAGGATGAGTGGCTAAGTCATCCTTGGTGGAATTTGAACTCAGAATGTAGAGAGCGAGAAGAAATGCTGCTAAGCAATAATAATAATAAGCTGATGAAGACTCTTAGGGATGGTTAGGACAATGTTTTTTATCCCTTTTATTTCTAACCCAACTGAAACTGGCTCTGGCTCTGAGTACAAATGTCTTGTTTTCATAAGTTTTGAATTAAAATCTTCCACCAAACCTTAGTCACAATTTATGTTCCTAACACTAGTTGACTGATAGCTAAGTTATTTTACTAAATTCATCATCATCATCATCATCGTTTAACGTCCGTTTTCCGCGCTAGCACGGTTATATTTAAAGTAATTGAAAGAAACACAGAGCATCTCAGAAGAACGAAAGGATTAAAGAAGGAAATGGAAGGATTGATTCTTGCTGCTCAAGAACAAGCTTTACATAGTAATTCAATCAAGTATAGCGTTAAGACAGCAGCATCACCTTTGTGTAGCCTGTGTGGAAAATCATCTGAGACAGTTGTTAGGCATATATTTAGTGGATGTTGAAAACTAGCCTGAAAGGAAGACAAAGATACATCATAACAAAGTAGCAGAGTGAATACCCTGGCAGTTGTGCAAGAAGTATGGGTTAGAATGTTCCAACAAGTGGTGTGGGCACCACCCTTTACCAGTAGTAGAGAATGATCAGGTGAGATGTCATTTTGTCTGATGTGCTAACAGTTCTGCCAACTTCCGCCCTCATAATAATAATAATAATAATAATAATTATTACTATTATTATGATTTCAAATTTTGGCATGAAACCAATAGTTTGGGGGAAGTGGATAAGTTGATTACATTGATCCCAGTACTCAACTGGTACTTTTTTTTTACCGACCCTGAAAGGCGAAGTCAACCTTGGTGGAATAATAATAATAATCTTTTCTACTCTAGGCACAAGGCCCGAAAGTTTTGGGGAAGGACCAGTTGATTAGATCGACCCCAGTACGCAACTGGTACTTAATTTATCGATCCCGAAAGGATGAAAGGCAAAGTCAACCTTGGCAGAATTTGAACTCAGAACAGCAAAGACACACAAAATACTGCGAAGCATTTCACCCGACATGCTAACATTTCTGCCAAATTGCTGCCTTAATAATAATAATAACAGTGGTTTCAAATTTTGGCACAAGGCCAGCAATTTCTGAGGGAGCGGGTAAGTCAATTACAATGAGCTCAGTACTCAACTGGTACTTATTTTATCCTCCCCCCTCGGGCAAAAATCAAAGTCGACTTCTGCAGAATTAGAACACACAACGTAATGACAGACAAAATGCCTGGTGTGCTAACGATTCTAATAATAACAATACTACTACTACTACTACTACTATTGATGATGAAATAGTTTTGAGATAAATGGTTGTGATATTTGAGTTTTAGTTTCCAATATCGCCAGTGTTAAAAATGTCCTCACAAGTTTGTGAGTAGTTTTCTTCTAGTCTTTATCTTTCGGTTTTCCCAACATAGCAGCAGAATTAATCATACTTTGCTAACATTGCAATTAAACTCTCTTAATATCTGCTCCCCACCACCTACACAATCTAACTGTGATTATATTCCCCACCCTCACTTCTCTTTACCATAAGGCAGTGGTAAGGGTGGGTGGGTGTGTGTTTGTGTGTACTCTCCCTTAACTGGCAGTTATAGTCTCTATATATAATTTTCACATAATCTTATTTGTTTTAAATTGAAATTCTGTACCAAGCTGTTGGAGATGTTTCTCTCCAAGGCAAAGTTCTCACACAATCATTTTATTTTATTTATTTATTTATTGCTGTATTTTGCATTCAAATTCTGTACCAACCATTGATGTTTCCCTCCAAGGCACAACTTGTTCTATTTGTTTGCTTCATTCATATTACTTTTCATAAAAATAAAAATAAAAAAGATCAAAACGATCTGCCACTCCTATTTCAAGGTTGAATGATTAGTAGTAGTAGTAGTAGTAGTAGTAGTAGTAGAAGAGGAGGAGCTGTAAAATCTTGTTTTACCAACAACTGAATAGAGTGAGAATATATATTTGAAAACTTCAGCGCTAACACTAACACTAACGTTGCTGGGGTGTTTGTATGAAGAAGAGTCAGGTCTGTTTATACCGGTTAGCTAAACTGTTGCAAGCAGAATTATCAATGTATAGACAACACAACTGCATTAAGATTTTGACCTATTACCAGGTGTTTGTCAGTAATCCAGTTACTAAACCTCGCATCTGATGTTTATAATTTAAAAAGATTTTTCTTCTTGTCAGATTTGCAGACTCCTTCGAGTGCCAGTCAAAAAGCCTTGCAGTGTTTATTCTGATTCACTGCATTCTGAGTTCAAATATTTCTAAGGTCAGCTTGCATTTCTTCCTTCAGGAATTGGTAAAATAAAGTACCAGTCAGTTACTTGGTTGTGGATGTGCGTGTGTGTGGTGATTAAAGTGGTGGGTATGCGTGGTAAGAAGGCTTGCTACAAACCCAGCAGAACGGAAACAAAATGTGTTAAAAGAATGGCTGGATCCAGTATAAGGTCAATTGCTAATTAGAAATAGTGTGTGGGGACATAGAAATATAGCAACATAGTAAACAAGCCCATTGTAAGACCAGCGTAGGAGTAATGGAGTCCGTGTCTTTGTCAGAACGTCTCTCTGATGTAAAACCAGAGGTTCTCCAGTTCCTGATCCTCCTGGCCAATGTTGGGTTTCCTTGAACAAAGTTATTTTATATGAAAAGTGAATACAGTTCAATGCACACTTTACTCACAAGAATCAATTTCTTGCTTAAGAACTTTTTAGAGTCACAAACACATACATCATCATCATTGTTTTAACAACCACTATTTCATGCTCTCATGGGTTGGCCAGATTTTCTAGGGCACCAATCCTTACCTGTTTCAAGCAAGGTGATTTTACTCTGGTCAGACAAGCTTTCATGGGTGGGAGGATTGAAAACAAATGACATTACTTGTGTGGTGATGCTTGTTTACAACTATCATGTGATGTCGGGCAGACTGAGCTGTCGGTCAATCGAACACTGCCTGAGGGACCCACACTCTACATGTTAACTCTACTTTGATATCAATGCTAAGGGACCCGGTAAACAGTTATGCCTGAGGGCACTTAATACTCTCAGTCTGCTCCTGTGCGAATTCAATA
>NC_043012.1:4170182-4195182 GCF_006345805.1 Octopus sinensis
TATATATATATATATATATATATATATATATATGTATCAGGTCATCCCATAAGTTCTGTCTGAATTTTGAATAAAGAAAACAAGTGATCAAATGTTATATTTAATTGAAATTTAATCATCAATGTACTTTCCCTGATTATCTATGACTTGCTTCCATCTAGTTACAAGTTTTTTAATCCCATCAATGTAAAACTCTTTTGGTTTAAAAGCGAAGAACTCTGAAATGCCAGTTTCGACCTCCTCCTGGCTTGTGAAAGTTATGTCCCCCAAATATTTCTGTAAACTACAAAACGAATGGTAGTCTGAAGGAGCAAGGTCAGGAAAATAAGGTGGATGAAAAATTTTTTTCCAACCAAGCTCTTCGATCTTCTGTGATGTGATCTTTGCAGTGTGAAGTCACGCATTGTCCTGATGAAACATCACTCCTTTTTGATTCACTAAAGCGGGTCTTTTTTTCTTCAAAGCTTGGTTCAAAGGCTCTAATTGCTGATAGTATACTTGAGCATTGATTGTTGCATTAGGTGGTGACAATTCAAAGTGAATTACTCCTTTACAATCCCACCAGATAGAGAGAAGAACCTTTTTTCCATGAAATTCCCTTCTTGGTTGTGGTTGAGTTTTTCCCCTTTTATCAACCCACTGTTTACGATGTTTAACATTTTGACAGAAGATCCATTTTACAAAAAAACAAAAGGCAAAAGCGGATGTGTAAACAACAAACAGATCTATTAGTTTAATTCTCGGGAGGTGAGAAAGTCTTTTACGCTTCGAGCCTATGCTTTTCGACAGAAAGGAACACAGAAATATATATATATATATATATATATATACATATGTGTGTGTGTAGATTGTCAGTGGATCATATATCCAAAAACGAAGCACGATCTAAAGGATAGAGCTGTAATGTATTTACATGTAGTTAAATATATGTCCAGTCATAGAGTGACTAATGGTTAGCCAAGTGAGACCGTAGGTGTGGCTTATGCTGGTGTCGCATGAGCAGCCCATTGGGCAATAAACTATGCTTAAGAAGACTTGTTGAATCAAATGAAATCATTGTTGAATAAACGTTGAATAAAATACGCTTGAGATGACCTGTTCAGTCAAATGAAATCATTGTCATGGCCAATGCCTGGCTCCTGTGCCAGTGACACATAAAAAGCACTATTCAACCATGGCCGAAGCCAGTGCTGCCTAGCTGGTTCCTGTGCCGATGGCACATAAAAAGCACTATTTGAGTGTGGTCGTTGCCAGTGCCACCTGACTGGCTCCCATGATGGTGGCATGTAAAAAGCACCCACTACACTCTTGGAGTGGTTGGCATTAGGAAGAGCATCCAGCTGTAGAAACTTTGCCTGATCAGATTGGGAGCCTGGTGTAGCCTTCTGGCTTGCCAGTCCTCAGTCAAACCATCCAACCCATGCCAGCATGGACAGCAGATGTTAAACGATGATGATGATGATTCTGTGTATATATATATATATATATATAGAGAGAGAGAGAGAGAATTTTGAAGAAGGTTGAAGCAAGCAGGGTATAGGTGGTCCATCATGTGGTGCTCAGATAAATCTGAAACTTAAATTATGACTCCTTTATCCTGGGTAGGTAGTGCTGTTGTAGGTAGTTGGCTATAAAAAAGATTTTCATTGAGTAGGCATTGAAGTAAGAATGTCATAAACAAATTTAGGTTTGAGGAGTGTATTTACATGCAAGGTTGTGAATGAAAATAAACAAAGAGGAATGATGTAATCGTCTTATCTTTACTCACCCATACAAACACTCATACACAAACACACACACAAAGACATACACATGTGTGTATGTTAAAGAGCTTTTGTGTTTAAACATGAACACGGCATCTGTTAAAAGGTATCTAGCCAGATGCCAAAATATAGAAGTTACAAATCTTTGTTAACGATATATCTTGGAGTGAATTCAGCTATAAATAATAGCTTTATGATACCCTTTGGATAGAAAAGAAGGTAGGAAGCTGTGTGTGGAACTTGAACCACGTTTGCTCCAAGATTCTATTTACATATTTCTTGATTCTTCTCTTTAATTAGAAGATACAATTTCTTTTCAAGACCTTCTCATAGAAAACATCTCTTAGTTGCATGTTCAAAACAAACTGTTATTGTTTGTTCCTTGGACAGTCCTGGGATACATTACAATCGAATGCATCCCACTAATGACCATTCCATTTACCCTTTTCCCAATTTGACCTTCTTAAGATGATCAGGTGGAATTTTTGCTACTGTCTCTAGTGAGTTGAGCACCATTTATAGAGGTTCCTATGGTTTACTTTATATAAAGAAACTCCCATTCAACTCATGCCAGCATGAAAAACAAATATTAAACAAAAGATATTGCGATATATTTTTAAAAAACAACAAGAAATTAACAAAACTTTATTACACTTTTGTCTTCATAAAAGCAGTTAGGCAAAAACCATTGTGGATTCATATTGTATTATATGCTAACCTCTAATTTTAATCTTGATTTTGGTGCAAAAAGTGCTCATGGAGGTTAATGGTATACTTACATAATTGTGAGTGAAAGTCCACGGCTTAGTGTTAAGCGTATTTGGCTCAAAATTGTAAGGTCATGAGTTTTATTCCTTGAGCAAGAAGACACTTTATTTCACATTGCTCCAGTCCACTCAGCTGGCAGAAATGACTTGTATCTTTATTTCAAAGGGCCAGCCTTGTCACAGTCTGTGTCTCACTGAATCTCCCTGAGGACTATGTTAAGGGTACATGCGTTTGTGGAGCACTCAGCCACTTGCACATTAATTTCATGTGCAGGTTGTTCTGTTGATCGGATCAACTGGAACCCCTAACATTACAACTGACAGAGTGCCAGTTATGTAAATGGTGAGCAAACCATGGAGCTTGTATGTGGTCTCTTGACTTACTAGAAGTGGCAGTTAAACCTCCTTCAACTTGCACTTCATCATCTTAAAAAAAGGAAGGACATGCATTACATGATAATGTAGTCTTAAGAAAACACCCTCTCCCAAAAATGTTGGGATGGGCATGGCTTGTAATGTCTTTGTTTATAGTCTGCACACACCAGGATTGACCTGGAATTAAATAATAATACCTTAGTTGCTTAGTCGATTATTCTATTTTATAATGACTTTGTTGAATCTGAGAGACACTTCCGTTCTAGCTTGGTTCCCTTCCCTGACACCTACTCATGTCGTTACCTTGTGGACTGCACGTACTGCATAAAATCTCCTTTTTTGTATATAAAATCAATAGAGACAAGATATCTGATAAGGTGAAATATATTATTCCTGTCCCTCCCCCAATCATTCTTTTGCAGTGATTCATTCCTTGATATGTTTGTCATCATCTCACTCCTAGTGTCATAAGTGACATAACTCCTTTCCCTTTGCCTGCTTTGCCCCCTTTGCCTTTTTAACCCATTTCTGTTCCCAGCCCAGTAACGTCTTCAAGTTGGATGTCTTCAAAGCATTTTTTGCTTTTTCACAGAATTAAACAATGTATTTATTTATCAATTTAACAATTCACCGATATGTTTAGGCTATTTTTCTGCACCCTCAGTTATTTATTGTTGTTATTGTAGTCTAGCTTATGACCAAAGGCTTTTCAGCCATGACCATCTTGTCTTGTTGTTTTAGATACAGTACACAGTGTTTCAAAGAGGGTTCAATGAAAATAAATTCTAGGGTTCAGCAAGATAAGATGTCTTTGAATAAAATTTAGTGATTTATTGTATTAAACAAAGGCTGTTCACCACTTTCAGAATAAATGAGGTGCAGGCCTTGTTGTATGGTTAAGAAGTTTGTTTCTCAACCATGTGGTTTTGGGTTCAGTTCCACATGTGACACCTTGGACAAGTGTTTTTTGCTACTGCCCTGGTCTAACGAAAGCCTAGTCCAGTCTTCTTACAGTTCCAAATATACACTGCTCTGGATTGGTACTTGTTTTTATCAGCTGCATAAGGATGGAGAAGCTGAGTTGATCGCAGCAGGATTTGAACTCAGATCACAGCGAGGCTGGATAAGTTCTGTGAAGTACTCTTGCTAATTTCTATTATGTGTTATCATCAATATAATCCTGAGTCTTCCATTATCATCTGTTATCAAATTAATCCATTCAGGAGATCTTTCTATAATTACTGATTTATCTTTCGTACTTTACTTGTTTCAGTCATTGGACTGTGGCCATGTCGAGGCACCACCTTGAAAGGTTCAATTAAATAAATTGACCTCTGTATTTATTTATTAAAGTCTGGTTTTTATTCTGTCAGCTTCCTTTGCCTAACTGTTAAGTTATGGGGATGTAAACAAACCAACGCCAGTTGTCAAGGCTGTGGACAAACATACACAGACACATGCAGACATGTACATATATGGTGGGATTCCACACAGTTTCCATCTACCAAATTCACTCACAAGCATTGGTCAGTCTGAGGTGAAGGTAGTCTGAGTAGAAGACATCTGCCCAAGGTACTATGCAATGGGACTGAACCCAGATCCATTTGGCTGTAGTTAAAACGTTTGCTGCACAACTATATGGTTCTGCATGGAACCTGAGGCATGAGTCTTCTACCATAGGCTTGAGTTGACCAGAATCTTGTAAATGGACTTTGGCAATAGGAAAGTATGCCAAATCTTGTATGCATTTAAGTGTGTGCGTACATATGTGCATGCGTGTGTGTGTGTGTGTGTGTGTTTCATTGATGTGTAATTTCAAATAAAAAAAAATACCCTGTGTGATATTTGTTCCCTCTAAATTCCACAGACAATCCCCTTGTCAGTTTTGGCTAGTTCGAAAGAAAATACAGTGAGCCTTCCGATTGGCCCTGTTGGTAGCCAGTAACCAATGGCAATAGATTCACCACTTCCATATCTATTTGTTAGCATTGTTCCAATCCACGCATATTTATTTGCACAAACAAGTAACATAATGCATAAACCGTAGCTGTTGCTTATCACTTCTCTGCCACCACCACCACAGCATAGCCCCACCTCTCCTTCTCATATATGACTAATTCAACAACAGCAACAACGAGGTCTTTCATGTTTTTGTTGTGCATTATTTTTATAATGTTTTGGTATTGTAATATTCCATTCTGTTCTATTCTGTGATGCTATTATCATCAATTAAATATTAATTTTTTTTTCTTCTGGCTATGTTTATATATATATACATTTTTTTGAAATGCATTTTATTGCATTTTTATAGAAATGTATTTTTGCTGCTGCTGCTGATGATGTTTTTTTTTTTATTTTTGCTGTTAATTGATCATATAATTATTTAGTTGCTCGTCAAAAATGATGTACTTGTGTGTTTGAGTGTGGTGGAGAAAAGCAATGGGGGAGAATGCAATAGCAGTATTCTTTTCTACTCTGGGCACAAGGCCCGAAATTTTTGGGGAAGGGGGCAGTTGATTAGATTGATCCCAGTATGCAACTGGTACTTAATTTATCGATCCCGAAAGGATGAAAGGCAAAGTCGACCTCGGTGGAATTTGAACTCAGAACGTAAAGACAGATGAAATACTGCTAAGCATTTTGCCTGGCATGCTAACATTTCTGCCAGCTCGCTGCCTTTGAAATAAGCAGTATTAATCAGTTAATCATATAATGAAACCAACCATGTAATTATCCCCCTTACTTATGTTTTCTATGTTGTGTTTATGTGTTACATTCTGATAAATAGTCACTTCTGGTGTTTTATTCTACTAAACGGTTTGTTGGCTTTGTTTGAATAATACCATGCAAAAGGCTAAAGAGCCAGAAACAGCTGTCTGGGAATCCGAAGTGAGGAAGCAGTGAGCCACGTAAAAATCACCCAGTAAACTGTGTGAAGTGGTTGGCATCAGGAAGGGCATCCCAGCTGTAGAAACCAAGCCAAAACAGACTATAGAACTGGGTGTGGCCCCTGGCCTTGTCAGTTCCTATCAAGCAGTACAACCCATGCCAGCATAGAAAATGGACATTAACCAGGGATAATGATGATGATGATGTAGACTGCATTCTGATTTCAAATCCTGGCAGGGTTGAGAAACCGTTAGGCATGTCCTGGGGTTAACTCATTTTGGCTATCCCCTGCTCTCCTCTCTTTGTATCTCTCTCAAAAGTTTTTGGTGGTGGTGGTGGTGGTTATAGGGACGTTCATGTTGGGCTTTAATAAAAAGTGAATGAATAATAATTCAATATGATTTTTAACAATGCTCGAAAACAAAATTTTCTTTTGTCCTTTTATTTAATTAAATTTCTTCTCTATTACATGGCTATATAGAAACAAACTAAATTTATGATTATGGAAGATTTTAAATGGCATTTTTATTGATTCCACCTGCCTTTTTTTGTATTTGTTTTTATGTTTCTTTTTTTTTCTTCTCTCCTTAAATTTATTACCCAAATGACCTAATAACACAGATTTAACTGTAAGTACATAGAAATTGCTTTCAAATTTTGAAATAAGGCCATCAATTTTGAAGGAAGGAGTCAAGTCTATTACACCAATCCCAGTGCTCAACTGGTACTTATTTTATCGACCCCGAGGGGATGAAAGTCTTTCGGTAAAAGCATGTCTGATCATGTGGAAGTATTAGCTTGCTTGGAAATTGGTGAGGGTTGACAACATGTAAGGTAACAGACCATAGAAAATCTGCCTCGGCAAATCTTGTCTGGCCCATGAAAATATGGAAAAGTGGGCATTAAAATGAAGAAACTGGTGAGAGTTGGTAACACAAAAGGCAAGAGACCATAGAAAATTTGTCTCAGCAAATCTTGTTTAACCCGTGGAAACATGGAAAAAGGCAGGCATTAAAATGATGATGATGACACAAACTTCTTACAACTTCCGTCTATCAAATTCACTTTCTTGGTTTTGGTTGGCCTGGAATTATGACACTTAACAAGAGCTTTGAAAAGAAGTTTGGTGGTACAAACACAAGAATGCTTTGTGCAGTTCGCAACCTTTCTTGGCAACAACAACTTACAAAGCCACAGCTGTATGGCAGTATTCCCATCATCACCTCAGTAACCAGAAACAGACAGACACACATTTTGCAGGACACTGCTAGAGAAGCCAAGATGAAATATCCAGCAATCTTCTTCTCTGGAAACCCATGCATGGGCCTACAGCTATTGGCAGGCTAAGAAGTGCATATATTGATCAACTTGTGGACCACACTGGATATTGGGTTGAGGATATGAAAACTGTTAGGAAGATTGGAACATCCAGCTAAGAAAAATTGCATTGGTCTGGGTAAGTCACCCAAACAGGATAAATGGATGGCTTATAATTATTACAGGCATGACTGTGTGTTGCGTAGTAGGAGAGAACTCAAAGCCACTTGGGCTTTTGGTATATCTTTCTGAAATAGACACAGATTAACAACATTCTATCCATCTTTGGTACCGCTGTATGTCTTGTGAAACTGGATCCAGACCTGGGAAGCCCCTCTTAAGGTCCCAGTCCAAGCTATTTATTATTTTCTTTTATAAGGAAATCCAGTAGTTTATTCTTTTACTTGTTTCAGTCATTTGACTGTGGCCATGCTGGAGCACTGCCTTTAGTCGAGCAAATTGACTCCAGGACTTATTCTTTGTAAGCCTAGTACTTATTCTTTCGGTCCTTTTTGCCAAACCGCTAAGTTAGGGGACATAAACACACCAGCATCAGTTGTCAAGTGATGTTGAGGGGACAAACACACAAATACACTCACACACACACACACATATATAAATGGGCTTCTTTCAGTTTTCATCTACCAAATCCACTCACAAGGCTTTGGCTGGCCCGAGGCTATAGTAGAAGACACTTGCCCAAGGTGCCATGTAGTGGGACTGAACTCAGAACTGTGTGGTTGGTAAGCAAACTACTTACCACACAGCCACTCCTGCACTTACAGTTGTCTATGCATGTTTCCCCTCTCCATGACAAAGGAATAGTAAGGATTAATACAGCTCGGCACCAGTGTCATCTTAGGTGTCAGAATGTAAAGAGCTGGAACTGATGTTGCAAGACATTCTATCTTGTTACACTGGCCCTTTTACCAATTTGCTGCTGTTATGACTATATCACACAACATTCATGGACACAGACATACACATGTACCCCTCCACCCACACAGACACATATATATGCACACATTTTCAACCACACACGCACATGCGTGAAGAGAAAAAGAAAAGTATTTTCAAGGAGAGCTAAAATATTTCTAATTTTGGTACAAAGCCAGTAATTTTTGTGGAGGGGTTAAGTTGGTTACATTGACCCCAGTGCTCAACTGGTACTTATTTTATTGACCCCCCCCCCCAAAAAAAAAGGACAAAAGGCACAGTAGACCTTGCCAGAATTTGAACTCAGAATGTAAAGAACCAGAAGAAATCCTGCTAATCATTTTCTCCAGTACACTAATGATTCAGCTAGATTTTTTTTTACTAAAGTAATGTAATTAAATATGCATAGAAAATACACTCAAACATATGACTGCTATTTTTAGTGGATCAAGCAACCATATCAAATTCCCTCATCTGCTTAAGAGATGATGTGCTGTTGTCAATTTTTTATTTCTTATAGTATCTTTAGTTTGATTCTATAATTATTTAATTGTTTTTTTCTTTTCTAATTCACAGTTCTGGCTGTTCTAAAAAGGCTATCAAAAGAGCTTACCATTTCCTGTGTCAGCAATGTGCCGAAAACAGACAAATATGTCCAAAATGTGTTAAAAACCGTGTTGCAACAAAGAAAAATGATGAAGCGTAAGTATATAATTATTTTTACAGTTCTATATTTAAGAGATGAGGAATTATGTACACTATTTACATTTGGTGGATATTTGTCCTCATCTTGTTTGTTGTTAACACAACGTTTCGGCTCATATACCCTCCAGCCTTCATCTGGTGTCTTGGGGAAATTTTGAACCTGGGTTCTTGTTCCTAAGGTATTTTTCGATATTGTTGTTGTTATTATTATTATCATTATTATTATTATTATTATTACTACCTGGAATTGAACTTGGAATCTTGGGGTTAGTAGCCTGCACTCTTAGCCACTACAACCACGGGTATATGGCGTAGTAGTTAAGAGCACAGGCTACTAACCCCAAAATACCAAGTTTGATTCCAGGCAGTGATCTGAATAATAATAATAATAATAACATCGAAAAATACCTTAGGAATGAGAACCCAGGTTCGAAATTTCCCCAAGACACCTGGTCTAGTGAAAAATATTTTTAGGGACTTAAACAAGCATCAACTGTTTTGAAAAAGAAAGAGAAGCGAAATATAGACAAGCAAACAACTGGCAAGTGGGTTTATAAGCTTTGTCAGTTGTGACTCTTCCCAAATGTAACAATATTGGTTTCACCATATGGTTTCACATCAAAATTCTTGTAAAACAAATAAAAAATAGAAACTTTTATATTAATTCCTTTTTAAAAGAACAATTAACCCTTTTTTGTTTTTACCATATTTCTGTTGAACTACATTGTTTTTATTTCAATAGATTTTTTAAATAATGAAGCATTTACTGAAATACCTTTGTCATTAATAAGCTCATGTTTAGAACAGAAATCAACATGGAATTTTAACGGAAAATATTAATTTAACTCACTTTAATCCAAGAAATTTGTATTATAAAACCAGGTATGGTCTCAGGTGGGTTGGTATCAAAAAAAAGTTAAACAACAGGCGCAGGAGTGGCTGTGTGGTAAGTAGCTTGTTTACCAACCACATGGTTCCGGGTTCAGTCCCACTGCATGGCACCTTGGGCAAGTGTATACTGCTATAGCCTCAGGCTGACCAAAGCCTTGTGAGTGGATTTGGTAGACGGAAACTGAAAGAAGCCCGTCGTATATATTTATATATATATGTGTGTGTTTGTGTGTCTGTGTTTGTCCCCCTAGCATTGCTTCACAACTGATGCTGGTGTATTTATGTTCCTGTTACTTAGCGGTTCGGCAAAAGAGACCGATAGAATAAGTACTGGGCTTACAAAAGAATAAGTCCCGGGGTCGAGTTGCTCGATTAAAGGCGGTGCTCCAGCATGGCCGCAGTCAAATGACTGAAACGAGTAAAAGAGTAAAAGAATATTCTATCAAGAGGATTGGAGAGTGTCTCTTCTACTTTGACACCCTTTTACTTATGGGACTTTATCCCTGGGGCAGTCTCTAGTAATCTCAAGTTTCAGCACAGATCAACATGCTCAAGGACTCAATTAGACTGCAGTGGTAGGCTCTCTTTACTCTTTTTACTCTTTTATTTGTTTCAGTCATTTGACTGCGGCCATGCTGGAGCACCGCCTTTAGTCGAGCAAATCGACCCCGGGACTTATTCTTTGTAAGCCTAGTACTTATTCTATCGGTCTCTTTTGCCAAACCGCTAAGTGACGGGGACGTAAACACACCAGCATCAGTTGTCAAGCAATGCTAGGGGTACAGACACAGACACACAAACACACACACGCATATATATTATATATATACATATCTACGACAGGCTTCATTCAGTTTCCGTCTACCAAATCCACTCACAAGGCTTTGGTCGGCCCGGGGCTATAGCAGAAGACACTTACCCAAGATGCCACGCAGTGGGACTGAACCCGGAACCATGTGGTTGGTTAGCAAGCTACTTACCAAACAGCTACTCCTGCGCTGAGATTGTTTCCTAGGAAACAATATATGTTTATTGTAAGGTAACAGGCTGGCAGAATTGTTAGCATGCTGAGCAAAATGCTTCTGAGTTCAAATTCCACTGAGGTCGATTTTGCCTTTCAGGGTCGACAAAATAGTACCAATTGAGCACTTGGGTCAATGTAATCAACTTACCCCCTCCTCCAACATTGCTGACCTTGTGCTAAAATTTGAAACCAATATATGTTTATTGTGTATCTGTACATAGTGAATCCAGTATGTTTTCTGTCATCCATGGTTTTCTTGCTCCAGCATGCTTGCCTATCAGTAATAATTACAAATAAGAATGGCTAATTATCAAAACTAATTAGAGCTAAAAAGCCAATACCAATTAATAGTGGATATGGCTGATTACTATTTTATTTGCTGATTAATTGGTGCAACCGTAACATGAATTTGTGTGTGTGTGTGAGGAATCAACTGTTGTCTAGATTATGCAAAAAGGAAAATAACACTGACATCTCATTTTAACAGATATATTTACCAAAATTACATAAAAATATCTTGAAATACTTGGCTTCAACCATGGCCTCCATGCGACTTTGGAATCTCCTGCAACCCTTCTGGTCGGTCTCCTTGTTTAAGTTGGTGAATGTTGCCATAATCCTTGCCTTTAGTTCTTTAGTGTTACAAAGAGTTTTATTGGTCTCTCGCTCAAGTGCACCCCACACATAATAATCAAGGGGGTTGCAGTTTGGGGAGTTAAGTGGCCAGATGTTAGGGGTGAAGTGGTGACAGAAATTGTCTGATAGCCATGACTGGGTTCTCCTGCTTATCTGGCATGGTGCAGAGTCTTGTTGCCAGACTCAGGGTGTTCCAGCAGCCACCTTCTTGACCCAGGGCAGCACAACCTCCTCCAGGCACTTGATGTAGGCCTCCACATTGAGTCTGAGGGTGTGTGGGAAGATGAATAGAAAAGTTTTTTTCCGTAATGAGATAAAAAACCAAGGCTGAGCAGATTTTAGAACATTTATATATATATATATATATATATATATATATATATATATATATGTGTGTGTATATGTTTGTGTGTCAAACACAGACACACACACATATATATATATATATATATATATATATATATATATATTATTTATATAGAGGGCATTATACATACATGCCAACGCTAAGAGGGACAATTTTGGTAGAAATGACTAATTGTCCCTCTTAGCGTTTGGCATGTATGTATAATGCCTTCTGGCATGTATGTATAATGCCCTCTATATATAAATTAATATGTTCAATAAGAAATAATTATTTTCGAAATTTTTTCTCTTATGAGGTTTTTACGCTATCTACCTGACAATTTCTTGTTAAGTTTTCCTTATTAAGTAGTTGTCCTTAATTGCTAAATATATATATATATATATATAATTGATCACATGTTGGAGAAGTGAGAGATAAAATATTTTTTATATATATTGACAGCTGTTTCTAATCTGTATTTAGTTACAGATTATGAAACAGCTGTCAACATTTGGAATAAATATGAGAAAATGAGTAGCGGCCAGGAGTTGTGGGGGATTTGCTGTACTTGAGAAGATGTGTCAAGCTTAGTAAAATTGCTGTCATCTCTACATACAGGGTTGGCCTTTACAGGTGCTGATGCCACATAAAATGCATTCGTACTGGTGCTGTGTAAACATACCTGTGCTGGTGGAGGTAGACAGAAACTGAAAGAAGCCCGTCGTATGTATATATATATATATATATATATATATATATATATGTATGTGTGTCTGTGTTTGTCCCCTCAGATCACTTGACAACCAATGCTGATGTGTTTACGTCTCCGTAAATTAGCAGTTCAGCAAAAGAGACCGATAAAATAAGTACTAATCTTACAAAGAATAAGTCCTCAACTAAAGGCAGTGCTCCAGCATGGCCACAGTCAAATGACTGAAACGAGTAAAAGAATAAAAGAATATATACAAGAGCCACAATTCTTGTTCAGATTCATTGATCCAGATCCACTCACAAGGCTTTGATTGACTCAGGGCTATAGAAGAAGACACTTACCCAAGATCTCATGCAGTGGAACTGAACCAGAGACCACATGGTTGAAAAGCTAGCTTCTTAACCACAGAGCCATAGTGCCGATAGAAATAGTTTTAAGAAATCTACTTTGAAATTGTATGTGACAAGCTAGCAGGATGGCTGTACCAACAAATTTTCTTAAACGTCTTCGAGCAATTTGTCTTATTAGTAAGAAGTAGGTACGAATTAGTGAGAGGACAAGTCTATAATCTAGCTTATCTTATGACAGGTTAGTTAATGTCTTGGGCAGGAGATGGGGCGTGGGGAAGAGCGGTGTTGGATACTTGCTAGAACTGACATTTACAGTTCTAAACATGTGAGAATCTGTGTAGGTGTATGTGTGTGTGTGTGTGTGTGTGTGTGTGTTGCGCATGGAAATAAAGTGCATTTGTAAATGTGAAGGCATATGTGGGTGTACATGTGTGTGTGTGTTCCATGTAGAGATAATGTGAAGGTGTAAGTGTGAAAGTATGTATGCGTGTGTATGTGCATGGGTAGATGTGCTTGTTGTTACACACGCACATATAATGTACAGCTGTAAATTTGTGTGTATGTGTGTCTGAATTGCACAAACATCATCGTCATTGTTTAACGTTCACCTTCCATGCTGGCATGGGTTGGATGGTTTCACAGAAGCTGTCTCGGCTGAGGACTGCACCAGGCTTCTGTGTCTGTTTTGGCAGGGTTTTTACAGCTGGACGCCCTTCCTAACACCGACCACCTAGCAGAGTGGACTGAATACTTTTTACATAGCACAAGCACAGGTGAGGTCAGTTTTGGCATGGTTTTTACAGCTGGATGCCCTTCCGAATGCCAACCACTTCACAGTGTGGACTGGATGTTTTACACACAGCATCAGCAATGGCAGGGTCACCAAGTAACTTGCAAGACAAAGATCCTTTGAGAGGGGAGGGGACATTGGAGGAGGTGGTCTTGTGTCAGATGATGTATATAATATGTGACCTGTTGAAAATAGCAACAAAAATCTTCCTCAAATCACACCCTGCCATTTTAAATAAAGAGATTAAGCACTGAAATAATATATTAGATAATCTTAAAAAGTTAGGAGGGTCATATTTGGAATGCTTTTGATCATGGGTTTGCTTGATCAGAGCTGGTCTCAGGCCAAATAACATCTGTAAACATGTGAGGTTGTGTGTGTGCATACAATGGAAGGATTATGTGTGTGTGTGAGTGTATGCATGTGCATGTATAAATAGATATGCATGTGTGCATGATTGTGTGTATATATATATTATGTGTATATACATGTTTGTACATGTACATATATATTTATATTATTATATGATTGAATGGCACACATCCTCTTCCAAGTAAGTTTAATCTCTCTCTCTCTCTCTCTCTCTCTCTCTCTCTCTCCATATATATATGCACACATGATCCATGCATGTGTAGAGCATTAAGAGTGAACATTAAAAATGATAATTTCATACACACACACACACACCTGTACAAGTAGTAAATCTGTGTCACTTGTAAATCCAATTATTTTGTGTGTGTGTGTGTGTGTGTGTGTGTGTGTGCATGTGTGTGTGTGTGTGTGTGTGTGCATGTGTGTGTGTGTGCATGTGTGTGTGTGTGTGTGCATGTGTGTGTGTGTGCATGTGTGTGTGTGTGCATGTGTGTGTCTGTGTGTGTGTGTGTGTGTGTGCATGTGTGTGTGTGTGTGCATGTGTGTGTGTGTGCATGTGTGTGTGTGTGTGCATGTGTGTGTGTGTGTGTGTGTGTGCATGTGTGTGTGTGTGTGTGTGCATGTGTGTGTGTGTGTGTGTGTGAATGTGTGTGTTTGTATATAAACACAAGCAGAGAGGCAGAGGAGGCAATCAGTCGGTCGGACATGATATGCCAGAAGAAGGAAACTGAAAGATCAGTGACCTCCAGAAGCAAGATTCATTTCTTTGTTGTGTCAACAAATCAGCTGTCTTTTAAACCCACGCTGCACCACACCACATCACAGCCCTCCGCTCCACACCACACATATATCTATCCGATGCCAAAGACACTAATCAAGCCGCTGCTACACTTCCCACTGTTGACTTAGTCTCTCTTGGTTTTATTTGGAATTATTGTTTTTATTTCTTGAAGGATTTTGTTGTTTTCTTTTTTGTTTTAATTTACAATTCCCTATTAACAGACACTGAGTGGTTTTAGTTGTTTGTTGTTATTGTTCTTTTTTTTGTTATTGTTTTTTTTTTTTTTGTTGGTGTTGAAAAAGTTTCTCCACTTGTCTGGACAATCAACTCTGATGCAGAAATCGTTCTTTTGCTGCTGTTATTGTTGTTGTTGCCAGTGGTGGTGGTGGTGGTGATAGGAAATGTTCGAGAGCTGGAAGCCTTTGGACTATCTAGAAATAGCAGCCAAATTCCTTGTAATCACATCGTACATCATTATCCATCTCATCATCATAACCACTTTTACCACTGTTCTTCATCATCACCATTATCAGCATCATCATCACCACCATTCAACATAATCATTGTCAACATCATTCTTCATCACCATCACAACTGTTTATCATCATCATCATCACCACTGTTCATCACCAATCATCATCACCAATCATCATCATCCTTATCATGCATGTATGTGTGTATGTCCCTTTGTTTTGATGTAGCATGATAGTTGTGTCACCATCATGCAACTGATTTTCTTCATTTCCATTCTTCTGGAATAAGGCGGGGGGAATATTACTTTGCCTTGAAACAGGTGAAGCTTGGTGACAGGAAAGGCATCTAGACCCAGAAAAATCTGCTTGAATGTGTTTCATGTAACCCATGCAAGCATGTAAAACAATAGACATTAAAACAGTGAGGATGATAATATATAGCATAATTTATCTGTCGTCCTTTTTGTACCGGATTCTGAAATCATAGAAATTAAGTGAGTCTTCATATTTCTTTATTCTTTCCAGTCCAATGTCAATGCTGTAGCTTGGCCTGCTGGGAAGACATAAAGAATGTGGACTGCACCCCCCTTTTGTTTGTTTTTTTCTTTCTTTTACAGAATCCCCCATTTTTGAGTTTAAAAATTTTTAAATGCGGTTTTTTTTTTTTTGTTTATTTGCAGAATCAGAATCTCTGTACTCGAAAATGGGGGGATTCTGTAAAAAAAACAAGAGGTGGTATGGTCCACATTCTTTAAATCCACCGCCTGTGGCAATATCGGATAGATCAGTCATTCTAAACTAGGGCCTATATGATTCCTGGAGGTCCACATAAAATTTTTGGGGGTTCATGCAAGCAAAGTGTTAAATTGTAGATCCACAGTATTATTTAAAGGGTCCATGGAAAAAATTTTGTTGTGTCTGGGGAGAGTCATTTTCTTTGCCTTATAATTCAATACACTACACTCACCGGTAAAATTTCCACTTATTTCTTATTTTTATTTTCCTAAAATTTTCGTTGTGTCTTGCAACCTTTTCAATAGTCAAGACTATTGAAATGGTTGCAAGATGCAAAGGCACACAAAGAAAATGACTCTCCCCAGACACAACAGAATATGCTTCAACACACGAACTCACATAAAGAATCTTGGAAACCAAATCCAAAAACGGAAAAAATTTTGCTTTAGATATATTTATTGCCAAAAAACAGCTAGGTTTCTTTTTCTAGTGTTTTACATAGTTTAACATGTTTCTGGCCAGTGAAACATGTTCTCTCAGAGCTTTTGAAAACCGACACAAGTGAATAAGTGAAAAACAAAATAGGAATTTTGCAAGTACCTATAAAATAAGTTTTTAAACACCAAATGACTACAGGGGTCCACCAGAAGAAAATAGCTGTCCAGACTCCAATTGCTGTGACTTGCTTTCTATGGCTTGATGCCCTTCCTAATGTCATCCACTTCACCGAGCATGCTGGGTGCTTTTTATGTGCCACTGGCATGGGTGTGTTCATGCAGTAGTAGCACGAGTGCAATTTATGTGGCACCAGCACCTGTAACTGACAAGCCTGTGTGTATGGATGACAGCAATTTTGCTTAGCTTTTACTTGGCATGTCTCCTCAGGTACAGCAAATCATCACAACTCCAGGTCCCTTGTCATTTCCTCAGTGAGGCCCAGTGTCTGAAGATCCTTTCTTACTACTTTGTCCCATGTCTTCCTGGGTCTACCCTTTCCACAGGTCCCCTCCTCAATTAGAGCTTGGCACTAGGTGTCTAGAGTTGCTAGATATATTTGCTATTGTTGTTGATAGGTATTTTGTCCCAGAGTAGGGTGTTAACTTTTGAAATCATCATCATCATCATCATCATTTAAATGAATATATGAATATATAAGTAAAAAAAGGTGCAGTTGTATTTGTGTAGAGGTACATGCAAGGCTGTGTAGTTAAAAGGTTTGTTTTCCAACCATATGGTTTCAGGTTCAGTCCCACTGCTTGCCAATGGGCAAGTGTCATTTACTCTGGCTTCAGGCCAACTGACCAGAAAAAATTTGCTAAAGAGCATTTTTAACATTTCTCCATGTTGTAGCAGTTGTGGAAGTTATCTTTTGACCTAAACCAATATATCAAAGGAAGTAATATTCAGAAGACATATAAATATTAGAATGTTGGTATATAGGTTGTTTGACCTTTTTAAACTGTACCTTAACATATACTTTTTATATGTAACCTTTGCCCACCATGATTATTGAAATTCATTTTAGCCATAATATTTCCTTTTTTTTTATTAAACAGACCCCCACCCCCACAACACCACCAGCTTGGATTATCTGCTTGACTGGCCACAGGGGGTTAAAAGTTTCTAAATATATTGATGGTGAATGTGGAGTGAAATGGTATGAAGATAACCAATGAGCTGTAGTTTTTGCTTTTCCTCCTCTGACTAAGCTTTATACATACACACATTTACTATTGGGGCAACAGGATACATACCAATCTGTTTGGAGCAAAGTATGGCTGGACTTGGAATCTTGGAGAATGCAAGTCCTTAGTTCATAGGCTACAAATGATCATGATATCGGAGACTATAAAAATCTGCAAGAACTTAAGATTTAAAGGATGAAAGTTAAATCATGATACTGTCCTTCACAACTTGGTTACCAAGTCCATGGCCATCAAATTTTACTCTAAATTAAATGTGTGTGTGAGAGTATTTGTGTATGTATACGTATACTATATGTAGGAACTAAATGTGAATGTTTGTGACCATATTGGTAAATAGACTTGCAAGGAAGTACCTTTGTCAGTTACAGGGCTTCATAGAACCATTTCCTTTGTCAGTTACAGGGCTTCATAGAACCATTTCCTACCAAAATGACCACACCAAAAAATTCCATTTCTTTATTGTTGATGTACTTAATTCTATTTCTCTCCTTTTTTTCTTTTGTTTGTGTATGTATAAATGTATGAATATAAAGTGAGTGAATACATGTATATGTATGTTTGTGTTTCTCTGTGTAAGGTCTTAAATATGTGTTTGTGTGTATATATTTGTTTGTGTACATCTCTCTATATGTTTATCTATGGGTATGTGTATATCTGTGTGTATGGGTGTATGTTAGTGTATGCATGTGTGTATGTTTGTAACTAAACACTCCCTATTTAAACAGTGAATTACAAACTTTGAAAACTACTTCCTGAGTCACCTTATAAACTTACAAACATCTAATTACTGAAGTGGAAAAATTATGAGAAAAGCCATTTCTATTAATTTTTTCAAATATATATATATATAGTTGAAATTTGCAGAAAAAACAAAAGGCGAAGACAAGAGTGTAAACAACAAGCAGGTGTATTAGTTTGATGCTCAGGAAAGTGAGAAAGTCTTTTATGTTTTGAGCCTATGCTCTTCAACAGAAAGGAATAAGAGAAAATAAAGAGAAAGAGAATGAAAATACTTGTGGATTTAGCAGTCAAGCATGACGATATATATCATCATCATCATCATCATCGTTTAGCGTCCGCTTTCCATGCTAGCATGGGTTGGACGGGTCAACTGGGGTCTGTGAAGCTGGAAGGCTTCGTCAGGCCCAGTCAGATCTGGCAGTGTTTCTACGGCTGGATGCCCTTCCTAACGCCAACCACTCCGCGAGTGTAGTGGGTGTTTTTTACGTGCCACCTGCACATATATATATATATATATATATATATATATATATACCGGAGTAAACACATAAATGTGAAACAAGGTGGAAAAAAGAGTACTCAAATACCAGTGGTAGAGTAATATGCTTTATTTAAAGCAGCAGAAAATTCAACAAAACCTGTTACTCTGAATTTCATGTTCCCGTTCGTTGGACAGTTTTTGCTCACGTTCCTGTTCGTCGAACAGTTTTTGCTTGCAAAAACTGTCCGACGAATGGGAACGTGAAACTCAGAGTAACAGGTTTTGTTGAATTTTCTGCTGCTTTAAATAAAGTATATATATATATAAAATACAAAAATGGGGCAAGAAAGCTGGCCAGATTGGAGCAATCTCTAGAATAACCAGCTGAAATTGCAAAGATAATCTGGAACTCGACTGAGGATAGAAAACTCCAAATGACTCATCCTTGTTTTCTTTGTATTGTATGTCTGGATGTTTTGCGTTCTTGTCCCATTTTTGTATTTTTTATATATAAAATATAGCAGTATATATATATTTACTGAAAAACAAAAGAGGAAGACAGGTGTATAAACAGCAAGCAGGTGTATTAATTTGATGCTCAGGAAGGTGAAAAAGTCTTTTATGTTTCGAGCCTACGCTCTTCAACAGAAAGGAACACGAGGAAATAAACAGAGAGAATAAAAAGAAACTTGTGGATTTAATAATCAATCATGAGAGAGGTAGATAGATAGACAGATAGATAGATAGATAGACAGATAGATTGCTATATCTGTTTGTCTACCAGATCTGACAGTTTTGGCTGTCCTGCCGCTAAAAAAGTAAACACTTACCCAATGTGCTTTGCATTGGAACTGAACTTGAAACCATGTTGTAAAGCAAACTTCTTAACCATATACACAATCCTGACACCCCCTCTCTCTCTATATATATATAGAGATAGATAGATAAATAGAGAGAGAGAGAGAGAGGGGTGGGTGTGAATGGATGTCATTTAGCAGTGTGTAGATAAACAACAGCTGATGCTGGGTTTGATTATAGAGTAAGAAGTGAAACCTTGGAACTATCAAATGTACCTTGAAGAACTAGTTTCAGTAACAAGGATTAACAGTGAGGAGCTGCTAAGAATAGATAAGACAGATAATTGAGGTTGGACAGGTGGTGGTGGTGGTGGTGGGAGTTCTGTATCTGAAAGAGGATGGGTGTGGGGGCTGCTAAGGTGAAGAAGAAGTAAGTGCTGTGATGTTGGCTGGGAAAAGTTCTGTGTGTGTGTTGTGGTTCATGAGAGGGGAGGTGCAAATGTGATAACATTTGACTGAAGTGAGTCCCTAATTTTCACACTTCACTTTTATCAACAATATTAAGCTAACAGCAATTGCTCTACCATCCACCCCACTCTCTCTCTCCTATGTTGATAGTTTAAGCATGAAGGCTAGAGTAGTATGGTTGTTGAGTGAGAGACCCTTCTCACACTCAATAGTTGATGGCACTCACTGATATATGTATATATCATCATCATCATCCTCGTTTAATGCCCACTTTTCATGCTGGCATGGGTTGGAAGGTTTGACTGGAGACTGGTAAGCCAGAAGGCTGTACCAGGTTCCAATCTGATCTGGCAAGGTTTTTCCACAGCTGGACGCCCTTCCTAATGCCAACCACTCCAAGAGTGTAGTTTGTGCTGTTTACGTGGCTACTGGCATGACGGCCAGTCAGGCGGTACTGGCATTGACTATGCCTGAGTATATACACATACGTATCCTCACATACAAACACACATTCACATTCATACAGGAATTTAATAGACACACACATGCGCACATAGACACACGCACACACGCACACACACACACACGCACACACACGCACACTTTCCAACAGGTTCACATGCATGGACACCAACACTCAGTTACACTGGTAGATCTTCATTCACATTCACACATACATACATTCACATGTGCTTAGAATTTACCATGTTTAACCCATTAGCATTTAAACCAGCCATATCCAACCAAAATATTCTGTCTGGTTTATGTTCAGACTGGCCAAATCCAGCCTCTCACACCTACCCTACAATGTTAGTCTAAATAATATGCAGTCACATAATAGAAATCTCAAGGCTACAAGATTATGCAGAATAAATTCATAACGATGTGAATAAATAAGCATTACATTTGATAGCATAATCTAAATGCTAAAGGATTAAAAGAAATCATTTCCAGCATTATCACCATTGTTATCTTCATTATGTGCAGTAATCCCTTGACTATCACAGCTGTTATGTTCCAAAACCCCCTGCGATAGGTGAAAATCCGCAAAGTAGAAACAGTACTTAATTACTACTTAATTTTTCTATTATATGTAATTTTCTAGATGGTGTAATTTAATTGTTCATTTTGAATTGATAAAAGATGTTTTTTTTGTAATTTTATATATATATATTATATATATAAATACACACACACACATACATATATGTGTGTGTGTATGTGTTTGTCCTTTGCCACCACTTGACAACCGGTGTTGGTGTGTCGATGTCCCCATAACTTAGCAGTTTGGCAAAAGAAACTGATAGAATAAATACCAGGATTAAAAAAGTGTTAAGTACTGAGATTGACAAATTCGACTAAAATTTTTCAAAGTGGTGCCCCAGCATGGCCGCAGTCTAATGACTGAAACCAGTAAAAGATAAAATTTAAAAGGAAGCTATTAGAACACCAAGGCAGTGTGTGGGTGTGTTTTGTGTGCATCTGCAGTGTTTGTATTACCTAAAGAAATTCTGAAAGGCCAATCTGCTTCGTTAAGCTTCCTAATTATTAGCATCTCAAAGAGATTTTGTTTACATCTAAAGTGGAATAAATATCTGGACTTGAAATACCTTGAGGTATATGATTAATTTGTAATTATTTTGCAGAACAAATTCGTTATCATCATTCCCAAGCAGCTAACCTATAAATTAGCTTCCTTTTCCCTCTTGCTTTCTCTTGTGCCCCCCCTCACCTCTCTCTCTCTCTCTCCAGGCTTTGCTCTCTCCTCCCCCACCTCTCTCTCACTTGTGCTCTTACCCATGTGCTCTCTCCCCCTCTCACTTGTGCCCTCTCACTTGTGCTCTCTCTTCCTCTTTTTTGCTCTCGCTCTTGTACTCTCTCTCTCCCCTCACTCTCACTTGTGCTTTCACTCCCCCTCTCTCTCACTTGTGCTCTTGCTCATGTGCTCTCTCTTTCTCTATCATTTGTACTCTCTCTATCTCTCTCTTGCTCACTTTTTGTAACTGTCTGTGTGTATATATGTGTATATATATATGGATAAACAAACAGGAGAAAAAGTCCTCAACACTTGTGGAAGAGTATATCCATATATTTACTTAGTTTTTCTCAGCATGTGCAATCCCTCAAGTGACAAAAAGGATACACGTATATAGGTGCTACAGTCTTAATCAAGTGGTTTAAGAATTTTTCAACCAAGTGCTTCTAGGTTCAATCCCACCGTATGGTACCTTGAGAAAGTGTCTTCAGCTGTAGCCTTGGGTTCATTGATATGTTGTGAGAAGAATTTGGTAGACATAAACCTCATGGCACAGGAATGGCTGTGTGGTAAGTAGCATGCTTACCAACTACATGGTTCCGGGTTCATCCCACTGCATGGCACCTTGGGCAAGTGTCTTCTGTTATAGCCTCAGGCCAACCAAAGCCTTGTGAGTGGATTTGGTAGACGAAAACTGAAAGAAGCCTGTCACATATATATGTGTTTGTGTGTCTGTGCTTGACAACCCATTTTAGTGTGTTTACGTCCCCGTAACTTAGCAGTTTGGGAAAAGAGACCGCTAGAATAAGTACTAGGTTTACAAAGAATAAGCCCTGGGGCTGATTTGTTTGACTAAAGGCAGTGCTCTAGCATGGCTGCAGTCAAATGACTGAAAGAAATAAAAGAATATACGCGAATGTTGAACGATGAAAATAAGTGCTCAACACTGCATTGATGGGTATAATTTCTTTATTTGTGAATTAAGGCTACCATGTATTTCATGTTAAGAAAAGTAGGAAAATATCCTGGTATCTTAACAATTTTTCAAGCTGATCACATGGTGAAAGGTGTTCAGCTCATTAACATGTGTTATATATTATATATTTATATAATATATATATTTATAGTATATAGTTAATCCAAACAAGAAAAACACCAAAAAAACACAAAAAACAGCAACGCGAGACGTGGAACAAATATAGTATTATTGGACGCTCAGGAAAGAAGGGAAGAAGGAGGGTTTAACGTTTCGAGCAGAGCTCTTCGTCGGAAACAAAGGAGAAGGAAAGATCCCGAGAAGAGAAGACAGGAAAAAAATTGCTGGCGGTGCTCACGAGCTATCCCAGAAACGGCTGTAAGACTGCAAATTCACCTTACCCTAATTAAATTATTCTAAATGACTTGAAATATTTGTTCTGCCTTGGCTTTTGATTTTTCCTCTAATATAATATTTACCTACTATAACGGAACCCTAATATGGATCCCTCGATCCAGCTACTCAGTGTACCTTTTGTGTAGATCACAAGTGAACTAAACCCAGCATATTCTTTATATATATATATAATATATATATATACATATATTATATATATATATATATATATATATATATAGGTAATATAGATATATAATATAGGTATATATATATATATATATATATATATCTGTAGATATATGATATATATATATATATTAGTATATTATAATATACATTATATATATATATATGTATATATATATACAAATATATAATATATATGTATATATATATTATAGTATGTATATATATATGTAGATCTATATATATATATGTATAATGTATAGAATCTATATGTATATAATATATAATTGTATCTATATATAATATATGGTATATATATATATATGTATATGTATATATATAGAGTATGATATTATATATATATGTATATATATAATATATATGTATTTATATATATGTATATGTATATGTATATATATATGTATATGTAATATATATATATATATGTATATATATGTCTATATATGTATATATATGTATATATATGTATTATATTGTATTATATGTTATATATATATATATATATATATATATAATTTATGTGGAAATAGAAAGATGAATAATCTTGTAGTAGATTAATCAAAAGTTTAACCGATACCTTAGTACAAACAGAGCAGTAAAACGGCAGGGTAACATCACGGTGGGAACACCATCTGGCGTTGCAACCTGTTGTTGGGATAGGGGTTTGGAAATTAAAACATTATTGGTGAATTGAAGAATGGAGCTGTGGACGCAGAGCTTGAACAGAAAGAAATCGTTTGATTTCATTCTTACACGTGTTTCGAAAGCACAAATTACCAAAATCCGATTGAATAATGGGACCATATTGTGTCTTTCTCTTCAGAAACCTAAACTTCCACACCAACCCAGCGCTAAGACTCATATGCCGCTGTAGATCTGATATCGGGATAATCAGTAGTACATTTTAGATAAATATATCCCTAGTTAGTAACAAGCTGAAGCTCACCTCTGGCCAACTCCTCGCAGGTAGTGAAGTGGTTCTCTTCCATCCCAATAAGAACCGTAACTAGGTTCATTCAGTTTGATATCGCCAGCTTCTACCCCTCGATTAACCCTAGTGTGCTAAATAAGGCCCTCTGGCATGCTCACAAACAGCAGGGCCTCACCAAGAAGAGATAGATATCATTTTAGTTGCCAGGAAATCGTTTTATTAAGTTTGATAATGAGTGTGAGATCCGTAAGGATACTCCCAATGAAATTTGATGTGCCTATGGGTAGTTCGGATAGTGCGCAGATAGCCGATTTGGTCGGAATATTATTCTCTACGAATGGTCCGATCAATTCCCGGAGGGATCGCGGGCGGCTGTATCGTGACGATTGTCTGTTTTTACCTGCAAAACACCACGAACAGAATAGTGCAGAAACTAAGAGCAGGTTAGCTAGGTTTTGTAATAGAATGGCATATGAGTATAGTTTTTGATAATGAACTCACCAAGGCTAATTCCTAGACGTTACACTTAACCTTAATAGCGGACTCATACTGCCCTTACCATAAGCCTTCCACTAATTTGAAGTATGTCAGTGTCTCCTCAAATCATGCCAAAACCGTAACAGACAATTTGGTTAAAAACTCTCTCTAAGATTGTCTGGCTTGTCCGCCAGTGCCG